>NW_024427772.1:0-65511 GCF_017562075.2 Anopheles merus
TTTTTGCCGCTTTCGGTTGTTTTGCCGAATAGCATACTGGATCATACAGAGGCGGGCAACTTAAGTTGGGGCCTCGAGGCTGGCGAATCATCTGCAGCCCCCCGGCAAGCAATTTTGTTTGCCCCGACAGCATTTCAATTTTACTGTTCTCCTCCAGCAAGTTCAGTGCCTGTACCCCCCCTTACCCCCCCCCCCCCTAAAACACCATTTACAGGGAGCTTGGGGGGGGGGGAGCGTGGCAGTCCATGATTTTAGCTAAATTATGATTCAATGTACCAGGCAATATAGAAGCTTTGGTGTGCACTTTTGAGCACGTATATTTGGAATTCTGTTGCGTGACTTTTCACACGGGCTATTTTAAGTAGTTCAAATATAAAAAGCGTAATGAGTTCAAACCAGTCTCAACCAACTCGTACGAATTAACAACATGCCCGTCATGGGTTCAAGCCCCAAATAGACCGTGCCGCCATATGTAGGACTGACTATGCTGCTATGGGGGGAAATCAATAAGTCACTGAAAGCCAACCCCACCAGTGTGTTGGCAGGCCTTGACCGGCATCGGTTGTTGAGCCAAAGAAGAAGAAGAATGAGTTCAAACGCTGTGAAGTGAAAGTGACACCAGAATTGCTGGCCACCGTTGGTAGTTTCCCTGCGCAATGTACACCATTCTAATGCGTGGCACTCGCTAGAAAAACGCTACCATGGCAGGTGCACGGGAAAGTGTGAACCAGAAAGCATAACTTTATGTTACAATTAGCATTTACATTTTGCTTTCAAATTATTCCGTTATGATGAGCCGTCTACGCATGCAGTGGTGGATCTAACGGTAGGCGGACCCGCCGATTTAGGGACCCCGTAGATCGCTAGTCTATAGCATGCCGTATGGATAGAGTACTAGCGACAAGGGCCCCCGGAAGGATGGACGTTGGGGCCCCGAGGCTGGCGAATCATCTGCTCCCCCCCGGCAAGCAATTTTGTTTGCCCCGACGGCATTTCAAGTTTACTGTTCAATCTCCCTACTGCAAGTTCAGTGCCTGTACCAAATCCCCCCCCCTAAAACACCATTTACAGGGGGCCTCAACTCTTCTTACCGCCTAGGGCCTCCGATACTCTTAATCCGCCACTGTACGCATATGTGTGAGTGTTCGTGTGTGCAAAACTGTCACCGATTGTGTCCGGAATGTTATGATACCTCTGTGAAGGAAAAGACGCACTGATTACGGTGTTTTTTCTTTTATTTTGTAGGTGCATCCTTCCCTCTGCCTGCATAGCATGCATCGGGTAAGAGACAATACTATATACGCTCGGTAATCCGCACCTTTATAATCCACACGCTCGATAATCCGCAGTTTTAACAATCAAATTCATGAGGTGAAAAGTGTTCAGTCAATAGTAGTGAACTACGATTACAAAGATAAATATCTTTCTATTTTTTAAATTACAAAGTTTCTTTGAAGAACATGAAAAGAACATGAAAATGAATGCAATGTAACAATTAACTCACGAACCGAGACAAAAATAAGAAAACTCGTCAAAACGTCATTCGATAATTAGTACTCAATCAAGTGCGGATAACTGAGCGTATACTCGGGACGAGTATGGGCTTCAAACGACGAAATCCGTTCGCCACGGTTGTCAGAAGGCGCTCACTTGGCGCTCAGTTTTAAAATAACGTACCATTGAGAGACCGTAAGAAGCGCGTGAAATGAAGAAATAATGAGTTCTACCTGCCGTGGTCGAACGTTCCCGTTTGTATGGAGAGAAATCCGCAGCTCAAAAGGATTTGGAACGAATGTTGTTTTCGATGTAATGTTTTGCTTTAAATTTTGCTTTAACTAGTTAATTTGGCCCAGTTACAAGGTTATGTAAGATAGTTTTGAGGGTATTTAATAACTTTAGGGTGTGTGTTAAGGATTTTTGAAAAGGCAATGCAAATGCCAGGTGACATTTAGTTCCAAGGGATGCATTAAATATACTGATTCAAAATTCATACCGATCCCGGGACTAATCCAGAACCCATGTCCATCCTGAAATTTTTCAGAAATCGTTCTGGTACTGGAACTGATTTCAATCCCATATAACGTCTGAACTCACTGCTTGAACTTCGATTCCCTGCCAACTGTTGAATTTGTGCTTTTTAGTTGGCACGTTTTTCGTTACAAAAAATTACTGACATTTTTCTCGGCATACCATGAGATTTTAATATTTTTTCAAAACCCGAGTTTTCCATCCAAACGCATGCTTTGTAATTGAACTGTCAGCCAACAATCGAGCGGTCAATTCAAAAGTATGCCATCAAAAAAGCATTCAATTATTGAATTCTGACTGAATGTGTTAAAATTTGTCATAAACCTGGCCATGGAACTTATCATAACCCTTAACCGGTCTTTCAACTGATCCTGACACCATACCGATCGTGGAATCGATCCCGATCCCATACCGCAGTGGTCTCCAACCTTTTAAGGATCACAGTTCAATTGGCTTTGAAAACAGATTAGCCGCGGATTACATTTTGTGGACTTAGAATCTTTTTGATAAAAATATGTTGAAATCATTTTCTAGACATTCCTGTTGAAACGTTTATCTCGATTATGGCGAAAAAATACACGATGTGTAGTGTATTAAACTTTTCTATAAAAAAAAAAACAATTCTTTCGCGGACCATTTCTTTTCACGCCACGGGCCACAGCTTGGATAACTGCTACAAAAACCATACCGGTCCTGAACTCATAACGATACTGGAACCGATCCTGACCCCATGCAGATTCTGTTACATACGGGTACTGGAACTAATCTCAAACTCATACTGCTTGCTTTTATAATTCGGGACTTGAATAGTATCTGAATCTGTCTCAATCATGGTACTATGCAAAGCAGTCTAGTTGTTTGAATCGAATGAGGATTATCGAATGAAGTTTTGATCAGCTTGTTTTTTTTTTTTTTTTTTTTTTTTTGGGGGGTGCTAAAATTAGGCCAATATATGAAAAAATCCCGAAAAATCACGCAAAAGAAAAATCACGTGCAACTATAGAATTCTGACTGTAACTTGTATCATTCTTTCCTTACACCTCGAAACACTCAAAACCAAGTCGGCGTTGCGTTTTCCATAACCAAAGTTGTTGCCATTGTATGGATGTAAACTAAACAAAAATCATCCAAGCTACCGCTGGAAAGTAACGCTGATCAGCCTTTACTAGAATTTTATAATAGAGACTAGCTTAAGAAGGCCCGGTTACAGGATTTTGCAACAGAATCTCGAGTGTTTTTGTATCACTCGAGACTGCATTCAAACAGCTTCACATGCAGTCCTGTTTCTCCTATCTTTATCGATATTTTCTTTCACGATCCAGCACATCGTCCTTACATGGTCTGAACAACTCCATTCTCCATTCTCCATGATGTTTGGTCCCTAGTTGCAGCATCTAAACCATGTTGATACCCATTCTCCGACAAAACTTACATTATCTGATCCAGATTACCAACCCCTTTTTGGCGAGACATGAGTTCGGTATCCTCATAACATGCCCCAGCGATCGTATCCTGTCAGCCTTCACTATCTTCAGGGTGCTCGATCCGCCTTACAGCACAGCAAACTCGTTGTTCATCCTTCTCCTCCAAACTTCATGCTTGAACACACGACCAAAGGTGGTCGGGAAATGCGACGCTCAAACACGCTCAAAGCGTTTGCGTCTTCCGCTCGAATGCTCCAGGACTCGGGTCCATAGAGGACCACCAGGCGAATCAATGTGCGTTATATCTCACATTCTATGCGGACAGAGTCTTCTGGATCTCAGCAGTCGATGAAGCCCATAGTATACACGATTCTCCTGAACGGAATTTGCTGCTGATGTTGTTGTCCGAAGTAACGACCATACCAAGATAAGGGAACTCCTCTACGACCTCAAGACTGTCGCCGTCAACTAATAAACTGCTCCCCAGTTGGTCTGAGTCTGATCAATGATTGTGGATTTGCATTTGAGCCACCTGCATTTATACGCCTCACACACCTTCGCTGTTTCTCAATAATGAAACATTAACCATTTGAAAGTCATGAAACAATTTCTTCGGTTGCATAAAAAATGACACCTTCCAGGGCGATGTTGAAGAGCAGACAGAAGAGTCCGTCACCTTGTCTCAGAACCTGTGTTCGTCAACAGTACCCTGTGCGTTTCGAACGACTCCGACATCAAGTTTGATACTCTTTCCTTGGACTGCACCTCGTTCATAGTGGCTTCTACCATCCGGATCAACTTCCCAAGAAAGTGGTACCGCTGCATGATTTTCTATAGCTCATACCGGACTAACGTTTTGTAGGCTGCCTGACGTCGATGAATAGGTCAGTGATGGATTTGCCTTTGTAGCTAGGGACGCATACGTGCAGAACAGGAGATCTGGGATCTGGGGCAGGATCTTGTTGGCGGCATTAAAGACTGTGATGGCACGAAAACTCGAGCATTCCAGCTTGTCGTCTGTTTTATAATTTAAATGTCATGGGTGAATGAAACCCAGCGTCCACTCATTTCTAGCAGTTATTTCTGTTCCCAGATACTTATAATCATGAATGCACCAACCGTTTCGAGGATAAGCCTCACCGGCTCTGTATTGAAGAGCTTGGCCTCTAGCTCATCACTGCCAGCAGTCTTATTGCTCTTAAACTGCTTGATAGATGGCGAAGTTACCTTGTCGTCTGTACAGTTACTGTTGCTGGTGTTATTGATGTTTCCCATTTGGAATTTCGATTCGAGCCAAATTCGCCATTCGGTTTCATAAATGTGTTTCTATCATGTTCTATTTGGCGTACCGTCCTATGCGGACATGCCGGCCTATAAGGCTTTCGAGACTGAATTCAATCCTTGCTACGGAGGGACGGTCCATTCTAAGCTTGAACTCATGACGGGCATGTTATTGAGTCGTTCGAGTTGATGACTGTACCACGGGATCGCCCCATCGTGTTCTATCGTGTTACAGGTTCCTTTTCAAGACTGATACCATCCTAAACCTTTTTTTCATTTACCTGATTAACAATATTTAGAAATCAACTTATCTGGATATCTGAAGATGTTATCACGTTTTAAATTTATTTTACATCACACAAATAAAAATTAATGGTAACGTGGCAGCAAATCCTATTGACAGAACTGATTGTCCTCCTTTGCACAAACCACCATCAATAGGTTCAACCCGGTACTGAATTTTACTTACTTTCCGTTCCGTCTACATTAACTGAATTTAAGTTTAACCTAACCAAATATACACGAAGCAAATGGGGCGGTCCCGTGATACATTCGTCAACTCGAACGACTCAATAATACACCTGCAATGGGTTCAAGCCTGGAATGGACCGTCTCCCCGTAGTAACGACTGACTATGCGACTATGCGGTACTGAATTAAGTATTGAAAGCCTATATAGGCTGGCATAAGCCGGTCTCGTAGTACAGTCGTCAACTCGTACGACTTAACAACATGCCCGTCATGGGTTAGTTATTTGTTATTTGTTATTTATTAATTAAAATTCAACGGACCGCAAGTGGCCCACTTGAAGCGAGTTCATTTACATTCATTCATTATAACATAGTCGCATTTTGGTCATTCATTTGTCACGCTTAGTCTTAAGTAACATAATTAACATGTAAAAGGTCGCACGACACGAATACTATTTAACAATGTGGTGCGCGACATGTCAGGTTGATGGCGATCACAAATAACATTAAACTCACGGGACATACGAATAAACGGATCAGAGGAGCCAAAGCGAGTGCGGCGTTCCTCCACGTCAAGTAGCGATCTAGCTCGGAGCGATCTCGGCGGGACATACATGTTGAGCCTCGAAAGAAGCGCGGGCGAATCGATCCGATTGTCAAGAAGTCCCGCGACAAACAGCCTCTGAGCGTTGCAGTTCCGCTGCTTCAGCGTCTCGATGCCAAGCAACGCACAGCGTCCCTCATAGTCAAGTTGGACACTCCAGGAGCGCAAAGCGAACCGCGTGAATTTGCGCTGGATCGACTCTAAACGAGCTAGGGGACGAGCAGCTGTAGGCCACCATACTACTGAAGCGTATTCTAACACTGGTCGCACCAAAGCACAGTATAGCGTCTTGATGCAAATCGGGTCAGTGATGTCTCGTGCTATTTGTTTTAGTAAGCCGATCAATTGGTTACCCTTAGTGACAACGTGCTCTAGCTGGTCGTGGAAGGTCAACTTTTCGTCAAGGAGCACTCCTAGATCCGTGACACAGCTTTTGCGACCAATGGTAGATCCATTTAACGCATAGTCATACACTAAGGGGCACCGCTTTCTCGCAAACGTAACGACAACACACTTCTCGACGCACAATTCAAGACCATTCAAAGAGCACCATGACTGGAAGGCACTTAGAGTGGCTTGAAGGCGGAGTTGGTCTGACCGGTCACGGATAGGCAGGAACAGCTTCGCGTCGTCTGCATACAGTAGGTGGCCGTCAGGAGGGAGCAACCGTGTTACGTCATTCAGGAAAATGACAAACAGCAGCGGTCCAAGGTTACTCCCCTGCGGCACCCCCGAAGAAGCATCGATACGGCGCGACGTATGGGGTCCCATCTTCACGCAGTATGTGCGACCAGCAAGATAGGAGCGCATCCAGGCCAGCAGCTGCACAGGCAGACCAAGCGTTTCGAGCTTTGCGAGCAGCAAGGCGTGCGGAACGCTATCGAAGGCAGCCTTGATGTCCGTGTAGACTGCGTCGATCTGCGAGCCGGCATCGATGGTCCTGTGGCAGAGGCTAACGAACTCAACCAGGTTGGTGGTGGTTGAACGCTGAGGGACAAATCCATGTTGAGCTGTGATAATGTAGTTCGAGGCAGCTGCGAGGAGAGGTTCGTACACCAGGAGCTCGAAGACCTTAGCGCAGGCACAAAGCGATGTAATGCCACGGTAATTACATGCATTTGATTTGTCCCCCTGTTTGTGCACTGGAACAAGCCACGAAGTTTTCCAGCAGGCAGGATAGATGCCCGAACGCAGCGAGTCGCGAAAAATCGAGGCCAGGATAGGCGCGATGGTGGTGCCACAACGCTTAAGCGTGGAAGCCGGGATCCCGTCAGGCCCTGGAGCAAACGAAGATTTCAGCCTGTCAATCGCTTTCGAGACTGAATACTCATCGATGATCGGCAAGTTTGGGGCCATAGCATCCACCGGTACGTTTGATAATGCGTCGGCTATCTGCCTCTCATCAGTTACGGCTGGAAGGAAGGTGGCGGCAAAGCGCGAGGCAAAAATATCACATACTGCAGACGGATTGTTGCCGTTGCGCCCGTTGTAACTGACGGAGCTAGGAAAACCAGAGGATTTCCGACGATTGTTTGCGAAGTTCCACAGTACACGTGAATTGCCGCGGCAGCGCAAAACCGTACGCCGTACGTGCCACAGGTAGCGGAACCTGTTATAGCGCCGATAGAGAGAGTGCGCAGTATTATAGTTGCGCAATGCAGCGGGACACCTACGCAACAAATAATCGCGATACGCGGCAGCTTTAGCCGTTTTGAGCCTGCGCAGCGTTCTGTCACCCCAAGGGGGGCCTCGTTTAGGTCGTTTCACCGGCGGGCATTCATTCAGGGCTTGCAACATGAACCGCTCAAAATCTTTCACAGCGAGGTCAAGAGTGGCGTAACGGGAACAATCGAAGACATTCGCGAACGAGGCGATCATCGGCAGGAGCCTGTTAAAGTCCGTCCGCGCGTAGTCAAGGCGTGATGTTAGCGCAGGAACGGCTGATTCCTCTCGTGGTAGCGGGATGGCCAACTCAAGCGCAGGGTGATAGGTGTCAATTGCTAACAGCGGGGTGAGGCAAAGTTCAAGCGGAAGGCAAACAGAAGCAACAGCATTATTTGCAAACACCAGGTCTAAGACGCGTCCGCTGGTGTTAAGATGACCATTGATCTGGAAAAGTCCGCTATGATGCACCTCGTCCATAAGCAGAGCGGAGAGAGCCGATCGCGTACGTGGCTCATAATGCAGAAATGGCAAATCCGGATCATGCTGAGCGGCTGACCAGGAGACGAGAGGTTGGTTGAAGTCTCCTAACAGGAGTAAACCGTCTCCGGGATGCATAGTTGAGCATAAAGAGCGAATGCAGTTTTCGATTTCACGGAGCGTGGCAGCATTTGCGGCAAGTCTAGGCGGGAGGTATGCAGCAATGATGAATAGTCGGGAAATGCCTAGTTGTATTACAACGCACACTAGCTCAAGCGATGGATGCACCGTTGTGTGTTCCCGTGACGTCAGAGACTGAGAGCACGCAATCAACACACCTCCACCGCGGGAACATGTACTGTTGTCAACACTACGATCGCATCGGTAGACTCGGAAGCTATCGTCAAACAGCAAAGCCGAAGGTAGACTAGGATCGAGCCAGGTTTCCGTAAGCACTATTACATCGAAATTGGATTCCAACACCGACAGGCGAAACTCATCGACCTTCGTGCGCAGTCCCCGCACGTTTTGATAGTAAACAGAGGCAGTGGAACGGGCAGTGCGAAGTGCATTAGCAGCAGGAACATAACAGGTAAGTGTTTGTGCAGACTTAACAGAGGTTCGTCTATTCGTGAAAGAAACGGTCAAGTGTGGTCTGTTGTAAGTTGGTGTTGGAAGTGCGGCGAATTAAAAGCGGGCCGTCAATGAGTGTTGAATTAGGACCATGAGTGGTGTCATTCAGCGTGTGTTCTCCCAATTGTGGTGATGTTAGTGTTTGAGCCTGTGAAGTTGATGCGTGTGCCGGTGAGTGATAGACAGTGGATGTTGGTGTGCGAGGCATCGAACGGCAATCGATGACAACAGGTGTGCGTGTGAGAGAACGGTGTTTGATGGTGATTGGTGACGATGAGTGTCCATGCTCTCGTTGACGGGATTGTACAAATTCACGTACACCAATACCGACAGGCCAGGACGATGGGGCGAGTGCTGCGTCACGAAGGGCGGCCGGTACTCTCACTTTGAAAGAAAGCCAGTTTACGCAGTCAATACTGACTCCCTTCCTCAGCAAGCAGTATGCTAGGACGTCATCGGTGGCTAAACGGCGTTTCACAGAAGCGACCACTTGCTCCACGGTGACGGCAGTGGACAAGCGAGATAGTCGGATCCATATTCTGTCTGTGGCCGGCTGGGGAAACGCTGCTCGAAGCGGTGACGATAGCGAATCGGTTCCCATGAGTTCTTCCGGCAGCGTAGACGGGGGTGGGATGCCGACTGTAGTGTTAGTGTACGCGCTTGGTGATGACGCTGCATACATGTTATTTTGACGAATGTTTACGTTTTTGTTGACATCAGGGGACATAGAATCCTCGATGATACGCCGCCGCTTTCTACCCGCAACGGGCCGAGGATCGGTATTGCAAAGCTGAGGTATGGGTGCATTTTGCAGTAGAGTAAATCCACTGCGCACCTCGGCGATAATCGGTTCAATAAGCTTCCCCACAGCCGCAACAGTTGAGGTGAGAGCAGCTTGAAAACCGACCTGAGCCCCGATCTCTTTGACTGATCGGCAGCGCGGATTTTTCAGGATATTGGTGCACCCAGTGCAGCTCCAGTGCAGATCGATGTGAGTCAGGACCGCATCAATCAGCTCGGAAGGCAGCCTGCAACAACCGCGGTGAAAAGTAGCCTCACAGTACGCACAGCCGACGATACAGTCGGCAGCATCCAGTGGCACAGCACACGCGAAACAGATAGCCGCCATCGCAAAATTATGCGCGGTTTTGATCACACCACCGTTAACCCGGATTAAAAACGTTAATACACAGTCGTGGGTCAATGAAATAACACACTAACGCGCAACAGTAACAGGAAGCAGTTTGGTAATCAATTGAACGAGTATTTAGATCCCCAAATAGACCGTGCGGCCATACGTAGGATTGACTATCCTGCTATGGGGGGAAATCAATTAGTCACTGAAAGCCAAAGCCCACAAGTGGTACAGGCAGGCCTTGGCCGATAACGGTTGTTGAGCCAAAGAAGAAGAAGAAGAATAGGCTGGCATGTCCTCGTAGGACGTTTACGCCAATTATAAGAAGAAGAAGAACACGATGCAAAATAGATTTATTTTTGCTAAGTTTTCAACTCAACTTTTCATCAATACTGTTGTGTGTCCGATGAGATTTTTGTCAACCGCTTTAATTCTTAGAACACGAAATTATTCAACCTGTGCACTGCTTCCATTCATATCGGCAGAGTACAGTTGATCGTAATGATTGTTCATCTCCCATCAAAAGACACAGGGACCGCTACCGGCGTACGGGAAAGTTTGTTGGTGGTCCCTGTAGACCGCCATAGGGCTGAACGTGTTAATCTGTGCTCTACCTTCTGCAGGATTTTATTGTAGAAAAAGTAATTTGACTGAATCAAACGCCGTAGCTCTATGATTAACAACTTTCATTCTGCTTAACATTCACGGTTTTGCTTTGAGTGTTTAAATGTAATTTGATAATCACTGGTTTTTAAGTTTCATAAATTATAGATGATGTTTCTACTCAGGAAACGGCGCCATAGTAACAACAATTTGAAGCTATCGTTGATCTCATCAACGTAGGTGGATCATAAAATTACAATTATTTGTCTTAAATTGTGAGATAGGAGTACCATAATATCAAAACTACTGTTGTTTGTTTGAGTGTGTGGTTTCTGTTCAACACATCAAAGAAATAAGTGTGTATGTGTTTGTTCCATAATACATCTATCTCAGTTTGAAAGGTTGAATTGGACATGTGGGTTTATTTCGAATATTCCTCTTCCTGCATTACTCTGTAGCTGAAAACATAAACAATATGTAGTGAACAACAACCAAACTAAGAAAAACGCAGGTCTTTTGTTGTAAAACATTTAATGAGCCCGATATTGAATGAGTGTAAAACCGTTTTTAAACCGTTTTTTTCTATGATATTTTGCATGAATTTTGCAAGGGCGATGTCGAACATGCATTTATATGAATCATCATCGTCATCAATTGTTTGCCATAATCAACTTCATTTCCAGTCATAGGCCGATGTATGATTATGCCCAAGCATCTGAATATAGTCGTTAATCGACTTGCGATTTTGTTTCGCTTTGCTAAGGAATCACACACGTCCTTGGCTGATTTCGGAAAGTAAAGTAGAGAATTCGATGGTTGTTAAGATTGAATTTCTTGCCGGAGCACTTCCGTACGTTCTTTATTTAAACTCTCATTCACAGCTACGCGACTGCGAAGCATGTTCTTCTTTTTTTCTTTGTACATTTTTATGTTTTTTGTAATGCCTGTTGCGCCTGTCCATCTTCTCTGTTACTCTATTGCGTTCGGCTTCTACAACTGGACGTTTAGTTACCTGTACTTGCTTGGTTCATTCATAACATACATCTCCTAACCATCCTTGAAACGGGATACTTCATATGCCCATCGTTACGTTTTTAGGTGCCAGATGAGCCACCTTTTTCTTTCTGTCTTCTTTAGTTGTTTTGTTGTTTCAAAAGCTATAGGAAAAAGAAAAACGGTCAGTTAATTTATTTGCTAACAGCTACGAATAATATCGATGTGCGATAGAATACTCACCATACTGTATGGATCTTCATTTGTGTTCATCTTCATACTGTATGGATCTCCATCTATGTTGGCGTTTGATGTCCTTGAAGCTTCGGATTTAGACACGGCAGAACAGATCTCAGCGGCGTTGGAGTTAGCAAAAATTAGATCGAGTTGTCGGTTCATGGAGTTTCTAACGTTGCTTAATTCATAAAGGCCGTTTGCTGCCATACCATCTATGAAAATATGATTATTTCGAGACTTAGATGACGGTTTATAGTGCATGAAAGTGGAGCGCAATGGTACATCCTCGACATCGGCTGGATTGAGTTTGGACCACGTAATGTCCCATTTGTTAAAATCTCCAGCGACAAGCAGAAGATCGTTATCTCTCATGCGTTATGAAATTTCGCGTATACTTTCCAGATGTTTGTTAACAATTATGTCGTTATATGCGTTGTACGGTGGAATATACATGGCACCGATATAAACAAAAATATTGCCCAATCGAATTTTGACCAACAACTGTTCCATAGTTCGATCCGTTGGTGTAATTTCGCAAGATGAGAGAGAGCGAGAGCAGGCTATTAGAACACCACCACCGATGGAGAAAGTGCTGTTAGTGGTGGTTCTATCGCATCGGTAAATAGAATAGCGATCGTCGTTGAATAACTCATTGTTTATGTTATTGTTCAACCAGGTTTCAGTTAATATTACGATTTTGTATTCAGTTTCTGAAAGTACTAGTCTAAGATCATTCAGTTTTTTACGCAAGCCTCGAACATTTTGGTAATGCATTGGTAGGTATGTTGTTGTTGTGTTGTTGATATTCAATTGCTATTCATCTGACGGACCGGCTTCCGCAGAATCATCAGTCCCTTTAGTGTTAACTCGTCGCGGTCTTTTTTAAGAAGCGGCTAAGCATACAGGAGGAGATCTGATAGGTGTAGTGGTGACAAGCATTTGCTCGTTGAGATCCTGCTGTGGTTCAGTTGTAAACAAACCTGCATCTGTAGTGGTCATAGCAGGAGAGGAAATCGGAATAGGCTGCGAGTGCATATCTGTAGTGGTGTTTGATATCGGAGCGCTTATTCCGGACCGTGAGAGTGGATTGTGATAGCTGTCTGCAGCGAGAGTGGCAGGGTGATCGTGTGTGAGTTGATGTATCGAGTTAGTATCGATGACGGCGCGTGTATTGGGATTGTTATTGTTGTTGTTCCGGTAGTCACGAAACTCTCGGTATGTTAGAGCGGAGGGCCATGTCTCAGGTGATAGAGCCTTACTGCGTAAAGTGGCCGGTATGCCCACTTTGAATGAGATGAATGAGAGTGTACTTGTGTTAGCGCCGAATTTCGTCAGGCGGTGAACAAACACATCCCGCTTGTCAAGCGCTAAACGTACCTGCACCATATGAGAAATTTGCTCAGTGGTAACTGATGGGGCGAAACGTGTAAAGAAAAGCCACATACGCGTATCAGTGTGTGGAATGATATCCAGTGTATCTGAAGCAAGCGGTGATCCCATACGTAGGAAAGACTATCCAGCTATGGTAACAATAAGTCACTGAAAGCCAAGCTCATTTCCCTCGTGGGTACAAGGCAGGCCAAGAAGAAGAAGAAGAAAACTTTGTATTGTATGTATTGCCTATGCGAAAGTCAACTACTCTCCCATCGTAAAGTCGCATGCAAAACTTTAAATAAATTTATTGCAACCATACTTCAGTGTATCTTATCTATATAAAATTTATATGCTATTTCCTTTATTTTGAAAGACTTATTAACGTGATAATATAATGTTAAAATTGCATAACGGTTGCATTAAAAAACTCGACAAGTTAATAGGTTTATCATGAGTTTTACTTCACCTGCATTTACAAAACGTGAATCGTTCAAACCCTAACCATGATGGCCAAAAAAGTGAACCAACGTCGTTTAGATGCATGCGCGATCAAAGAATGGCACCCCGTAGCGTCTAAAATGGACTCCGTGCGGAAGTTTGTGGACGTCGTATAAACCCGTTTCGGCATTTTGGTCGCCAACATCAGTGCCAAGATGCACTGATGATTAGGCAACAATCTAAGCATGGAAAGAAAGCTCAGGTTCATTTTTGAGGTTCCGGCAAAAGTAAGGCTCAGCCCTCTACGTTACACAGGAGAAGCGTTACATGCCTAATACATGCGTTACAAATATTCCCAAGCAGCATTTTTATTATAGTTTTGTCCACGCGACCGACCAGAGTACATTATTTTAATAAAGAATATTTTCAACTGCGATACAAATAAAAAAATACTTTAACATTAACCAATATCTAGGACATTAAGTTCTAAAACACAAGTAATATATATATAGTTTATGAGAAATATTACAGAAAAAATCTAAAAAACCCTTGAAGCTTTGAATTGGAGTAACATTTCCAATAAGTAGAACATAAAAAATATGTAGAATACATTTAATTAAGTTAAATATTTGAAATTTTGTTTTATGAAATCTATGTTTGTGGCCATTTTAAATCATAATTGCATTTAGTTGAAAAACACTCTTATTAGGACAATGATACAGGTTACTAAATTTATTTACATTTTTTAGGTCAATAAATACATTTACACATTGATTATGATTTTAATATCATAATTTTACCAATATTTTTAAAGTTGCTATAACACTAATGAATATCAAAAGTAGTAAGGTACAAGTCATATAATTACTTTTTTATTCTAATGAATTATCAATGAATCTAAACCTTATGAAAGATTGCTGAACATTCATAAGGTTTAGATTATTAGACGTTAATATCTATCAATTTGCTCATCCACGACGGTTAAAACAGGCGTTCAAAATATGCTGCTTGGGTTTGAGATAAACAGGCGTTACGCGTAACGCTAGCGTAACGTAGAGGGCTGAGCCTTACTTTTACCAAAATTTCGTGGTGTCTGTGAGCGCTTATTGAACCATCAAAACTTTTTGCTGCACAAAATAGAACAAAAACTGTATCAAATAACATATAACCTGGATGAATATGAATAGAGGGACTCGCAATATCTGCGCGTCAATAAAAAAACTCAATTTTAAATAAAAAATTTCGTTACTTTTTCATCGCTACCAACTGCTGAAAAATCTGTAATATGAAAATGGCTTTACTGTGATTTCAGTAAACGAGCTGCCATTTTGGTGAGCACTGATTCAATGTACATTCTTTTTACTGAAAGGATTAGTAAGACCGACCCGCTAGAAACCGGACTGCAAGCTGGCATTCCACACCGGCTACGAGCAGTCGAATATGTAACGCTACACCGGCCACGAGCGGACAACGGCGACATGCGCAAGAAATGCGACACGCAGACCGATCGTGAGAACGGACCAATGCAGCCAGCAACAAGCGGCCTAGTTAGAACTTTAGCTTGTTAGGTTTAGTCAGTCGAAGTCTAGAATCAGCCAGATATAGTTCATAGTTTAGCTTTAGTCAGGAGTAATCCTGTTTGTGTAAAATAAAAAATCTTTTTTTATGGCCAACCGGTCTAGATAAAGATTAACTGGTTACTGAGACTTCAGCTAAAAAAACTTCAATACAATTTTACTGAACTTCAGTAAAAAAAGTTATCTGTGCAAACACAACACACAATCAGCTGATGACGGAAGGCACGTGCTAACCCAAGTGACATTTGCTCGAAACAGTTTTTCCATATCTGCTCGATTAGTACTCGATATACCTTAAATTATTGATTTGTGATCAAGTGTGTTGAAAGCGTTAAGATTTGGTATGTTCGTAAATTTGACTTTCTTTTATCGATGGACGATGCCGTCGAGCTCATTTTTCATTCACAGCTATGGTTTTTGATGAAAAACAAAAGCTAATTTTGTGTGACGCTATTTTATAAAAAATGGGTATTTTTAAAGTATAAAATGGCTACATGAAGATTTATAACGATAAGAAACGTCATTTCCAGGTGAATCTACAAGAAATCGACGAAAAAGTCGCTCCACAGTTGATTTTAGAAGCCTTTTTCTAAATTCCCTTAAACTGGAGCAGGAAGAGGAAGAGAAGAACGAACCCAATTGACATTTTCGAGCACGAATCATCGGGAATTCGAGCAAATTGCCTTAAACTGGAGCCTTAAAGTTCACTTAAATTGCACAAATTTAAGGGAATTTAGAAATAGGCCTTTAAAATCAATTGTGATGCAGCTTTTTTGTTGTTTTCTTCTAGATTAGCTCAGAAATGATGTTTCCTATCGTTATAGTTGGTCATGTACTCATTTTATACTTAAATGATATCGATTTTTTATAAAATAACGTCGCACAAAACTAGCTTTTATTTTTCATAAAAAATAAACCTATGAATGTAAAATGAGCTCGACAGTATTGTCCATCGATAGAAGAAAGTCTAATTTACGAACACGCTAAATCTTAGCGCTTTCAACACACTTGATCACACACAAATCCACAATTTCAGGCGTATCGAGTACTAATCGAGCAGATATGGAAAAACAATGTCGAGCAAATGTCACTTGGGAAAAGAAAGCTTTATTTGTAAATGTTAGGCCTTTTTTGCTCCGACGCCTAAAATAGTTTGACCATTCCCCCAGTAGAGGGTGCCAAAACTGCTCATCCAGCACAGGAAACTGACCAAAATCTGCATAGATTTTGCACCATTTCCTGTGCAGAAAACTGCTCGAATATAGCCATATTTTGCACTACGGAAAGCACCATCTATCGTCAAACATCAATAAAGATATTCAGCTGATGCGTCATCTGTTGTCGTTATTATTACATTGTAATGTTTTGTATGCTTTCATCGTATGCAATTTTACGTAAAGCAATGTTAAAAACTGATTTTATAAAGTACTCGTGCAAAACAAATTTGAGTAGTCTGCTAGCTCGCACGAGGCCTTGCACTCCATACAACGTCATAGCCCCAGCGCCCTCGTATTAAACATATTGTGAGGGTAAGTAGTTTTTTCGCCTATAGATTTAGCAGTTAGAAATAGAGTACCCCATGAACAGCGAATATTCTAGCTTGCTAAATGCCTGAAATTTGATATATCTTGTTGAAAATTGGCAAACAACTTATAACCCAGGTTGGACGCATGTCTTAAAATTGCATGCAAAAGCACTGAAAATCTGAAGCACTGAAGCAAAAGCCCCGATTGGGAAATAAAGCGCGATTAAATTAAAATGGTTTTAAATTTTAATGATTTAACATTGTTAAAATCGTTTTACACAACCCGTGCTCCAATCCTTACGATTTTTTACTCATTTCGCATGCAATTTTAAGCCTTGCGTGCAACCTGGGTTATAAGTTCTTTTTGCCAGCGGGGCAAAAAGAACTTTTAACCCAAGTTGGACGCAAGCCTTCAAATTTCATGCAAAAGTACTGAAAATCTCGCCTCGATTGGGAAATAGAGCACGATAAAATTAAATTGGTTTTAAATTTTAATGATTTAACATTATAAAATACGTTTAACGTAATCCTTGCTCCAATCCTGACTGTATTTTTAGTCATTTTGCATGGAATTTTAATTCTCGCGTCCAACCTGGGTTATACTACTTTTGGCCAAATTTTTAATCGTTAAAATTTTAAACTGATTTTTTTATCGTTCTTTACGGCTCAACCGAGGCAAGATTTTCAGAAGTATACACTACACAAGAGAAACAACAAAAAAACACATCTATTGGGCTACGCAAAGATCTTTGTTCACAAATATTTATTTTGAAATCAACGAATGCATTAGTCAAAGGAAAGTTTGAATGGTTAATGGTTCTTTTCGTGACGAAAATACCCAGAGGAAATAGTCTTACTTATCGCACGGTGTACCCTTAATAATTTCTCGCGTTTCTCCTACTAAAATACGATAATTGTACTGTTCTGCGTCTAAACTGGTAAAAATAAACATAGGCAAGCGATCAGAGAGTACCCACAATGTCCCTTCGTTGTCTACTTTTAAATCGTTCGGAAATACTAACGCGTCACTGTCGGAATCCACTAACCCTTGAGTATCTGCATTCAGTGGCATTATCGTATTCCAGCATCCCACACCATCTTTGTTGACTTGCGTGTAAAAAATTACACCCGTTTCCGAATCATAAAACTCTGCGGATGATTGCGAGTTTGGTCCACGATCACCCAACAGTTTATAGTCGTAGTATGCTTGTGGGCTCTGCGCATATGATTCATTATGCAGTACCATGTTTGATACCATAAATTCCTTGGTACTTGAAAATGCGTGGAAATAGATGGGCCTCGTTCCGTCCTGCAAGCGTTTTCCGACAGCCATACCGAAAACACCATCAGTCCATTGAAAATTAACACCACCGATGTTGTAATCGCCCGCGAGAGGATCAAAATGGAAGAAGTTGTGCTTTACTCGCCACGATCGATCTTCTGCCAAAGAGTACACGATTACTGCGTAGCTTCCCAAGTCAGGAATATAGGCATGCGCATTATCGCAATCTCCACGCTCGGTATCGACAATCTACAGTTAAAATGGTACAATTGTAAAACAGGGATAATTCTTCTGATTGCAAATCTCTGACTCGATAATTTATGCTACTTACAACATTGGCAAAGAATGAGTCCTCTTTGAGCAGTGTGCTGTTGAAGAAATGTCGTCGAATGAGTTTATCTGTGTACAAGTCAAAAAGCACAATTGACGGAGGAGCATATTGAACAGCATCACCAAGAATGTCTGCAAGTCCGGTATCCATGACCCAAAGACGGTCGCACTCATCGGCGCGGACACGGAATGTTGATATAATTGTGGCGTTATTTTTCAAAAAATTGGATGCTGGATCTGGACCATCATTACGCTCTGGAAGGAAATGGAAAGTAGAACCGTGCAAATGGAATGAAACGTATGTTTATATTATTTACCTGTTGGGAGTTCATTTTCAGTCCACCCTGGATAAGGGCGCAAATCAGGGCTTATCCCGTCGGAAATGTTAACATATGTCAGCGAAGCGGCTACACCCGTCTTCCACCTGCAAAGAGATAGAATTGAGTTTTAACTAGTTTTTTTTTTTTTGGTTTAGTAAATAAGTGTTTGTAGTCTTTAATCTTTAACTATTAATTAAACGGATTCTCGATCCTGTGCGTGTAAAGACTACGGTGCTTCTTTAGAACGAATGAAACGTATACCGAACAATCTGTTCGGTTTTCATGAGCAAAAATTAAAATTGACATTTATACCTTCTTGCAAAACAAGCCTATATACGGCCTTTTCAAGGGCAACCCCTTTTTCTTTCGCCAGTGTATATTAAGGTTGAGTTAAGCCTAGATGACTGCCGTATATAATCTAGCAAATAAGGAAGTATTACAAGATACTACATGATTATTATTATAATACCATGGGTGTAAATACTATTACAATACTATAAAAAAACACTTAATTTTTTCAAAGTCTTCTCTATCAGACTTTTCTATCAAGATCGTATGGGCTCTCCTACAGTGCCCATTACAACAGAACCTGTGGTTCGTGAAGTGAACAGACGGGGTCCGCAAAAGATTTGATTTTTCAAAAGAAAAGCTTATTACAACACACATCTTTAATTTTTTCCCACAAACAAGATTAAACTTTCAACAGACATGTCTAGAATAATATTAAAAATAGTTTTGATCAAAAAGCTTTGAACTTAGTCTGCTAAACATATGCACTTAATATATGTGGGACGCGGCAAATGTATTTTCAAACACAAGTGGTCCGTGATCCTAAAAAGGTTGGGGAGCACTGCATTACATCACATATTTATGAACCATTGTTACATAAAATATCAGTAAAGCAGGAAAATACAAGAGAGAACGCCGTCTACATTATTAATAAGTACTGTACAACAAATTGCATTTATTTTACACTGACGAATAACGTTAACAAAGCGAGCATGTATCCAGTCTCGTTTTATGATCGAAAGTGGGAAATGTGTTCACATTTAGCACAGGTCTCGATAATATTAAATCTATTTCGATTGATTACCTTGGGACAGTAATAAACAGTTTGTCACGCCATCGTTCTAAACCCAGAGGTAGATTGTTGTGAACGATGTATTTGCCGGAATTCAAGGCAGCCACCTTAGCATCTTCTGAGGGCCAAGCGAACGAAACTTCACGCCACTTAAATTTTTCCTTCAGCTTCACACCAAAGACATCGGGCAGAATCAACAACGCTCCAACAGTGATCACAGAGAGCACGAGATTTGAAGTAGCCAGTATCATTGCACTGGTTGTTTTGGTCAACCCTTGAAAGTACACTACACAATAGTTGTAACTCACTCGTACTGGATTGTTCTACTAATGAAAGCACGATTTGCTGTTGCGTCCGTACAGCTACGCGAACAATCGACAATTGATGGTACCACCGTGTTTGCATACGAGAAAGCCTACCTGAAAAACCACCAACCATTTCTCAAAAGCGAAAAGGTTTGCTCTCGTAAAACCGGCTACAAATTGCTATATCAATGCGGATCAGAGCCCTCAACCCGCGTACCGGTTTTTGTTTCATCGTACTGTTGTTCCCAATGCTTCTCTTTCCACTTTTGTTTCTCTCAGCACTGCGATCGTCATCTGCCCGTCAAGCACACGGCTCGCTCGAAAACTGAAAACGATTTCATCGATCCACCTAGTGCATTTGTGGAGTTGTAGCTGTCTGTGGAATAGTTTATAAAAAGATCGTCGGTGGCATGTGATGCATCTACTTATTAAACAAACAACCCCTTTCAAGAAGGCCAAAATATTAATGTATGTTTAAAATCCTTCGACTGGGACTCGTCGGACACCTACGGTAAATTACCAGGGCATAGCACCGGGCATAGTAACAAAAGCATAGCGCCAAAACGCCTCTTCAATTGCATAAGATCACTTGTTTCGACGTGACGAACAATCACGATCGCGATCTTCTAAATTATAAACTTGGTTAGCAACGCAACGAGTTTTTCTTTACGTTTTAAGTGTGATTATTGCCATTGCGTTCAACTAACAAAGCAGAATGCTACCGCACCTCAAACATACAAGAATATAGGCTGGAAGCCAGTAAAAAATAGCTGAATGTTCAAAACATCTTCTTCCGACATGTTTCGCTTCGATCGCCTGTACCAAATCCGGTTCAAAATCACGATTTTACGCTATTCAAGTAGCTCTAACAAAGCATAACAAGATGTTTAAGTTCGAAATGATTAGTGAGGTTTTGTAAACTATTCAGAGGGAATAAAGGTAGCAACTATCAAACAGTTAAAGACAATTGATGAGTCATTGAACTTCTCTCCTTATGATTACGTTCACTTCTGTTCGATTGTAAATGCACTGTAAAAATATTGTGTTTGATTTGCGAAAGCACCAAATATTGTATACATATCTCGTAGAAAATAGCTAAACGGTGGTGTAAACAAATATTTGACTTTACATCTCTATTACCTGTTGAATTAATATTACAATTTGATCTGTACAAACTTTTTGTTCTGTATATATACATTAAAAACGTTCAACAATTGACCTAGAACCAGTTTATTCTTTACGATTCGATGAGCACAAATAATTAGAAATTCGTTACAAAAAAAGACTATCGAAAGAGCAGTGATGTAATGTAATGGCATGAAATAGCAGTGACACATAATGCCAAAACAATGAACACAATACGCAGAGGTGCTATACATGTGTACTAGTGATAGGTGGGTCAACCCGAACCTATTCGGTCGGAGCCATCCGTACGCGACCCGGAGTCATTCGGGTCGACCCAAATGGTACAAGTAGGTTCAGTAGGTGCAACGACTCCGGTAGGTTTGTTTGTTTGAACAGTTAAGAGAGGCTTTGGCTCCTTTACTCCGGTAGGTGCCAGATAACAGAAGTGACTCCGACCCGTTGGTGCAACGAGTTCGGCTCGGTCCGGGCCAAGGTGGGTTCATTTCAACCCGTTGTTGCAGCGAGTTCGGGTCGATCCGAACGATGAGTAGGTGCGAGAAAGTATAAGCGACTCCGATCCGTTAGTGAAGCGAATTTGAGTCGGGTCAAGTCAAGGTAGGTTCAATACCCGACCCGAACTGGC
Source organism: Anopheles merus (assembly GCF_017562075.2). Classification (NCBI taxonomy): domain Eukaryota; kingdom Metazoa; phylum Arthropoda; class Insecta; order Diptera; family Culicidae; genus Anopheles; species Anopheles merus. The sequence goes on from NW_024427772.1 coordinate 21,550, forward strand.
TGAACCAACGGGTCGGAGTCGCATATGCTTTCTCGCACCTACTCATCATTCTGGTCGACCCGAACTCGTTGCACCCGCGATTCTGATTTGATTCCGACTCCGACCAAGCGTACCCGCTGCACCCACGGGTAGGAAACGATTGGTTCGCACCCGACTCCGGGTCGGGTCGTGAAATGAATCGTATGTCCTACCACTAATGTGTACGTATTACGATGTTGCTTGAATGTGCTTTTTGTTTGTTAAACTAGTGTCGTTACATAAATGAAAATATTCATTCACTGTGGAATTAAAAACACTTGTCTTAGCAAACTATAAATAAAAAGTGTACCAAACAAAAATCAAACGAATTAGTTTTTTTTATTATTTCAGAGTAACGGTCCAAAAAGGCCGTTTTGTTCAAACGAATTAAATATCTGTAATGAAAATATGCCATTACCTTTTATGTGGTACTATTCCCTTGGAATGCTGATTACTTTTCACACAATATATCGCATGCTGTGCATTTAAAGTGTCAAGGAGAGTGCAACAAATAATTGATTTCAGACCTATTCAAAACGTTACCTTACGTGATGTGCAGAATGACGTTAATTCATGTAGGAGACGTATTTGTTGGAGCCCATGGTGATCATTTATCATCAGAATGGAATCGGAGCTATTGATAAACAAAGACAAAATGAAAACAAAATAATAATATGTTCTATACTTTAACGTGACTCAAAGGTAACATACCTCAAAGCCTGTTATCAAAGATTGTTGGTGTGATGTGAGAAGATCGACTACAATACATTTTTCGCAAATCACCGATTACATTTGTTTCACAAACGTGTAACCCTAGCATTGCGATTTAAATTGTAAGTTTGCATGTTAAATCTTTCAACGCTCTGTGTCATGCACTTATATTACAATAAAAGTCCTTGTGTATGCAAGAATAATAACAGGAGACGTTATTGAGTTTTGTTAAAATATATATTTTTTAAAATATTACTTTATTACGCTTCATGTATCCTACATAGCAGAAAATTTATTTCAGTATTTCGAGCGTTGCTTTCTCCTATTTTATTGAGGAATTGTCGTATGGATTGAATTTCACTAGAATTACAATTTATTCACTACTATGCATGCTTTTACTTTCAATTTCAATTGTATTCTGCAATTCAGATAAACCACCATCATTTCATTTCATAATAAGAGTACATCATAACATATTTTTCAAGGATTCTTTCTGCACCTTCGTTGAAACATTTATAGTTACTTTTGAGCTAGCGCGGTTGATGATGATCGATTGAATTGCATTCCTCCAGCAGTGGTGCCATTTGCGGGTTCATTAAAAGGTTGTGCAGTATTTTTATTTTCCCGTTCTGTTAGTCGTTGCTTGAGCAGTCGTATTTTGTCTTCTTTCTGCAAATTTATCAAGCAAACAAATATTTTCTCATTGTATTACATGAATTGAAACGATGCTAGAAAAGTACGAATCAACGATACAGTCTGAACTCACTGGTTGAACTTCGATTGTCTGCCAACTTTTAAATATGTGATTTTTAGTTGGCACGTTTATTCATACAAAAATATTCTATTTTTCCATACAATCGCATGCTTTTTAAATGAACTTTCATCCAACTATCGAGTGGTCCACTAAAATGCATGCCAACTAAAAAGCGTTCAACTATTGAATCCAGACGGTATACAGGTAGTCCCCGAAATAAATGGTACCGATTATAGCCAAATTCGGATTTTAAGGAAAACGTAGGAAAATGAACACCCTTTATTTCAGCATTATTTCGCATGAACGTGAAATTCCAATATCTACAATGTATTCATTCGTGTGTTATATGAACACCATGTTAATTTTAATCATATGCTTTAGGATAAATTTGAAAGGCTCTCCTGAACAGCTAGCTAGCAATTATAGGAAGAAAAATATTTCAACACGTATGCGCAACAGCTACTAAATAGAAGAATACTACATGATGTTTACTTCTTCTTCTTCTTTTTGGCATAACAACCTTAGTCGGCCAAGGCCGTATTTGTTGAAGTTTACAATTGATTTAAGTATGCTATGAGATACTGGTGTACAATTGATCATAGTACTCTATGAAATAGTGTTAACAGAATGTAGTTAATAAAATGTTCATTCCTCTTTCAACCATCAACCAGTAAAGGTGTTTTAGCTCTGTTAATAGGTTATGGGCCCAGTATAACCCAGTATCAACCAGTAAAGGTGTTTTAGCTCTGTTAATAGTATTGATTACCCATAGCAGGATAGTTAGTCCTACGTATGCACATTAGGACAAGGGCGGTCGGAAGTCAAAAATATCCCATTAAAAAAAATATTATGTTCATCACAAAGCTAAATAATTAGCGAAGAAAAATCTGTAATATTATAACAGTATCATGTCAACTTCAGAAGTTGTGACTGGTCAAAGTCAAAATCTTTCCAAACTACATTTTTCCCTCCAACTTTTGTCCTATTTTCACATAATGGGTTTAGGTGTAAATATTTGTAGTAGGTGGACAAATAATATATCATTGGAATATTACCTGTTTTTTTTTTTTTTAGTTGGTTATTCTAATCGTTTTATTATTAAAACCAAAACAATGATTCACAAATATAAAACTAAGTGTAAGACGATTGTGTTCACCGATTGAAATATGTGTCTATGGCGATGTACCTAATATGTACGATGTACTTTGGCACACAATATAAAGACTTTCTCTAGATTATGAAGACCAACACCTAGAGTATTGAATCCGTTGCTGAGCCTTGTTATTAGGCAAAATGTCTCTATATTATTGGCAGTGTTGGCAGTTCTGCTGGCAGTGTTGTAGCAATACCTCGCCGATACGGGAGTGGAATCGAAACCTCTAGTACAGTGATGTCAAATTCGTTTAGGGTCGCTTAGGGTTTAGGGTTTAGGGTTTTTTTTATTTTTAGTTGGTTATTCTAATCGTTTTATTATTAAAACCAAAACAATGATTCACAAATATAAAACTAAGTGTAAGACGATTGTGTTCACCGATTGAAATATGTGTCTATGGCGATGTACCTAATATGTACGATGTACTTTGGCACACAATATAAAGACTTTCTCTAGATTATGAAGACCAATACCTAGAGTATTGAATCCCTTGCTGAGCCTTGTTATTAGGCAAAATGTCTCTATATTATTGGCAGTGTTGGCAGTTCTGCTGGCAGTGTTGTAGCAATACCTCGCCGATACGGGAGTGGAATCGAAACCTCTAGTACAGTGATGTCAAACTCGTTTAGGGTCGCGGGCCGGATCACAGTTGAACATATTCTCGATATATATATATACATATTCTACCTTTTTATACTAAAATATATCACTTAGATATTTTAAGTATTTATTACAGGTTTTGTTTTCTCGATCACCCACAGTTCCACATGGTGCTTTCGGTCGGCGAAAATCATTAAGGACTTATTCTTTGACCTAGAATCGTATCTACATTTTTTCGTATCCTCCTATAAAACTATTCATGAAAAATCCTCCACCATACCCCACAATCTTTAATTGTGTATGAATAAGAAATATGGAAACACAAAAATAATACGCAAAGCAGTTCACATTTACTCATACTTTATTTTAGCGGCAGTCACCGTAACCTGGAAATTTTATCATTCTTATTGTTGCTGCGAGTCGTAAACAAATAGAGAAATGTCACCGGGGCTGACAGCAAAACTTTCAGCTTTTGCGATCGCGAGAGATTCTACACTCTCACGTATAGAGGGCACTGTAACGGGTTCGGATACAGGGAAGGCAAATGACCTCAGTATCGGGAATCGGGTTCCTCGCCATCGCGATTGCTTCAGTAGCATCACGACAGCGAGCGAATATAGTTGAAAAACTTTTTAAAGGTGTACAAAAACCGCGACAAAATAAAGTTTCCACCCAAAGCGAAACTCGGCGAATAAACATTTTTTGACTCCTATGAGAGAACAATTTATATTCCGTTACGCGACTAGTTCGGGAGCTAACAAGCTTTAAAAAAGTTTTTTTTGCAATAAGTGCAAAGATTTTTATCGCGAATATCTAAAATCAAAGTGCCGGGAGTGATATTTTTCGAGTGTTAGTGCATCCGAGAAAATGTCCCAGCAAGCGATGAAAATCACCCGTGCAGCGACTGACCGCGATAATGCACCGCAAGTGCGGAGTGATGTGGGAGAAAAGGCCGCTACCGCGGCAACAGCCAAAGTTACTCGACCCAAGAGCGAGAGGCTAATGGCGGCTAAGGCCAGCCAAAATCGGGATATAGCAGCCACGCAAGTGTTGGCAAGCGAAAAGCGCGAGGATAAACCTCTCCATCCGAATGATGAGCCTTGCTCATCCCAACACGGCCGCAAAGCAAGTTTGTCTAAGCATGAACAAGTTTCGACGTCTTCAAGATGCTCAGCATTAGAACGTCGCGTAAACGAAGAGGGAGCAGAGGAACAGAATGCTGCCAGCGATAAATGCAAACAGAAGCCCCACTGTCCCAACAAGGAACCAGGTTCGTCTTTGCGTACTAGTAAGGCTGCATCATCCAAGCATGGGCGTTCATCTGTGTCGTCCAAGCGCTCAGCCTTAGAACGCCTAGTGAGAGAACAAGCCCTACAGGTGAAGCTGCTAATGGCTGAGAAAGAAAAAATGATGGCAGAGAAAGAAAAGACGATGGCGGAAGCGGTATTGAAGTGCAAGTTTGCCGCCTTGGAACTGCAGCACGAGACGCAAAGGAATAACCTCGAAGAGGCCGATGGTGTTTCCGAATACTCTGTGAGCATCATTCAGGGGTTAGTGTTGAGTGGTCAAGACGAAAACGAACAAGAGTCCATCTTGAGATCAAAAACGGCGGAGTGGGTACAGGCCCAATCGAAGATTTTTTTACCGCAAGCGTGTTCCAGCGTTGAACCTGTGCAACAAGAAGTTACACGCGATAAGGAAGTAGCTGCTTTGGATTGGAAACCCTGCGACCACATCGCAGCTAGGCAGGTATGGCCGAAAAAACTCCCTACCTTTTCAGGTAAGCCACGAGAGTGGCCAAAGTTCTACAACTGCTACGTCGAATCGACAAAAGCTTGCGGACTTTCTCCAACGGAAAACATGGCCAGGCTGGAAGAATGCCTTACTGGACCCGCACGTGATGCCGTCGAAGGATGGCTCGATAGTCCGACGTCAGTAGAGATGATCATGAAGACACTTCAGAGACTGTACGGACGGCCTTCGCTTGTGGTGAAGGATTTGCTCGAGAAGGTACGGCGAACCCCAGCAGCAAGGCCGGAACACCTAGATGAGCTAATCACGTTTGGCCTAACAGTGTTACATCTGTGCAACCATCTAGCCAACGCGGATCTGGTACACTACCTTTCAAATCCTGAGCTACTTGAGGAGATGGTAGAGAAGCTGCCCGTAACAAGGAAGTTAGAGTGGGTACGATTTAGTGAAAGTTACCATCTACCAACCCTGAACGAATTTGGAGTCTTCATGGACAAACTGGTAGATGAAGCCTGTGTTGTAACCAGATACACTCCACCCAAACCTCACACACATCGAACGGTACACCGCTCAAATGTACATAGCCTATCTCACGAGCCACCAACACCTATCGTTGAGTCAAACACAACCCCTTGCCGCATGTGTAAAAACACTAGCCACAAGTTGAGGCAATGTGAAGCATTTAGGCACATGTCTCCACCGGATCGCTTGGTAGCGGTTAACCAGATGAAGCTTTGTCGAAACTGCCTTGCTAACCACGGGACGAAACCCTGAAAATCGAGGTACTCCTGCGGCGTTCCGGGATGCGGTCAACGACACCATAGTTTACTGCACCAGCCGAGGGAAGGGGCAACCGCCCAGCCAGCACAGTTGCAGACACACCACCACGTGGCGAAAACAACACTGTTCCGTGTAGTACCTGTTACCATCCACAAGAGATATAGCGTATAGAGCGTATAGAGGCTATACGCTCTAGAGCGAAAACTGGACAAGAATGAAGAACTGAAGCAGATCGTACACGAGCAAATGCGTATGTATATAGAAAGAGGCTACGCACACCAAGCGACAGAAGAAGAATTGGCTACTGCAAATCCCAACCGCATCTGGTACCTACCATTAAACGTTGTTGGGCACCCACATAAACCTGATAAAAAACGCCTCGTTTGGGAGGCAGCAGCGAAAATCCAAGGGGTATCCCTTAACCCAGTCCTTCTGAAGGGTCCAGATCTGCTAGCTATGCTCCCCGAAGTGTTGTGTAATTTTAGACAGAGAAAGATTGCCTTCGGAGGAGACATAGAAAAGATGTTCCATCAACTACGAATCCGACCGGAAGACACTCACAGCCAACGATTCTTGTTTCGGTTTGATAAAAATAAGAATCCCGATATCTATTTGATGGATGTTGCGAAATTTGGTGCAACGTGTTCCCCATGTTCTGCACAATATGTCATGCATCGCAATGCTGACGAACATGCCACAAACTACCCAAACGCTGCAAGTGCCATCAAACGTTCCACCTACATGGACGACGTTTAACACGTTTAACATGAGGAATTGGGTATGCAACGATCCTTCTGTGCTTAAAGCTATAGAAGAAAACAAAGTAAATGTAAAACCCGTCGTCATAAACCTAAGCGACACTGGCAGTAACACCAGAGTGCTGGGAATGGTTTGGGACCCTATTGCCGACGTATTTCGATTCTCCTCCTCATGGCATAAAGAATTAGTACCCTACGTAATGGAAGGAAAACGACCTACAAAAAGAACTGCCCTTAGAGTCATTATGAGCCTTTTCGACCCTCTGGGACTGCTAGCCCCAATCCTCATTCACGGTCGCATGATAATGCAAGATTTGTGGCGAGTCGGTATAGACTGGGATGCAGAAATGAGTGAGCCAGAGTTTCTCAAGTGGCAGAAATGGGTGGGTCTACTACCGGCAGTTGAACGACTGGAAATACCAAGATGCTACCTTGGCGATATGTGTTCGAAGTTGAGTACATTACAGCTACATGTTTTCACAGACGCAAGTGAAATTGGGTATGGATGCGTTGCGTACTTGCGGGCCGAAGAACAAGGCCGCATACATTGTTCCCTGATCATGGCACGAAGCAAAGTAGCTCCCGTAAAATATCAATCTGTACCCAGAATGGAACTACAAGCAGCACTTTTGGGAGCGAGGTTAATGCGAACTATTGTGGACAGCCATACACTTCCGATCAACGGGAAGTATATCCACACAGACTCAGAGGTAGTACTGGCATGGGTTAGATCTCCCTCTAGAGACTTCAAACAATTTGTCGCTTGCAGGATCGGCGAGATTCTTTCGCTAACTGAGCCATCAATGTGGCGACATGTTCCTACGAAAGACAATCCGGCCGATTGTCTAACGAAATGGGGAAAAGAAACTCAGCTAGAGTCAAATAGCCGCTGGTTCAATGGACCAGCATTCCTCTACCTTCCACCATCGAAATGGCCAATGCAAAAAAAGGTAGAAGAGACCCTAGAAGAGCGAAGAACTGCCCACCTATTAACGAATCATCAAATTGGCGAACAACCCTTCATAAAGGTAGAACGTATTTCTAAGTGGAAAGTACTACTACGAACTGTGGCAATGCTTTTTTCGATTTGTAGCTAATTGTCGACGCAAGGCAAACAATCTACCACTTGAGACCATACCAGCAACACAAAGACAAGCACAGCATATAAAGCGAAATGTGCTATCACACCAAGTCCCAGTTAAAGCTGAAGAATATAGTAAGGCAGAACAAGTGTTGTGGCGCATGGTCCAGCAAGAATGCTACCCAAATGAAGTGAACCTTCTGAATGGAGATAAAAAGAAGCAAACCCTACCAACTAAAAGCATCCTTCACTCATTAACACCCATGGCAGACAAATATGGTGTGATACGCGTCGATGGTCGTACAGCAAACGCAGAATATACTGCATTCGACACGCGTTTTCCTATCATCTTACCAAAGCAACACCGCGTAACCTGCTTGTTGATAGAAGATTACCACCATAGACTGCGACATGGAAACCGAGAAACGGTTGTAAACGAGGTCCGTCAGCGTTTTCATATACCAAATTTGCGGGCACTAGTTGATAGAGTAGCAAAAGACTGCCAACGCTGCAAAATAGCAAAAAGTAAGCCATACACTCCTAGAATGTCTCCCCTACCCGTGGAACGACTCACCGCATGGGTACATCCCTTTAGCTACGTCGGGGTCGACTTTCTAGGACCAGTCGACGTCACGAACGGTAGGCGTAACGAAAAGCGATATGTGGCAGTGTTTACCTGCCTCGTTACACGCCGTGCACCTTGAGATGGTGTACAGCCTCTCAACCGACGCCTGCATCATGGCCATACGGCGATTTGTTGCACGTCGAGGTACACCTATAGAGATTTTCTCTGATAATGGCACCAATTTTGTGGGAGCGAGCAACATCCTAAAACAAGAGATATCGTCAACAATTTATAAATGTGCCGATACATTTACCAATTCCTGCACAAGTTGGTCCTTCAATCCACCGTCTGCACCACACATGGGAGGTGTCTGGGAGCGCATGGTGCGAAGCGTGAAAGCAGCTATGCGCACTCTAAACGATGGTCAACGGTTTGAATGATGAGATATTGTTGAGCGTGTTAGCTGACTCGGAGAATTTGATCAATTCCAGGCCGTTGACATATACGTCGCTTTCGTCAGATGTAGAATCCATCACACCAAACCATTTTCTACTCGGAAGTTCAGCAGGCGCCCAGACACATATGCGCTTCTGTCCGAGTGTAACACAAGCACTTAGACACAGCTACAAGAGGTCACAGCAGTTGTCCTACCACTTATGGGATCGTTGGGTAAAAGAATACTTCCCATCGCTAAACAAACGGCCAAAGTGGCACGACGACCAGGTTCAGCTAAAGGAAGGCGATTTGGTGTTTGTAATAGAGGGAGATCGAAAAGAATGGACTAGGGCAGTAGTCGAAGAAGTCCATGCAGGACGAGACGGGTGGGTAAGACAAGCGATTGTTCGTACAGCAACCGGAAAACAACTAAAGCGACCCACGGTTAAGTTAGCTGTATTAGATGTGGAAATTAAGGAAACCGAAAAGGAGAGAGATATTGCACAGCTAAAGTAGAAGATAGTTTACGGATCGCGAGAGCACATGGAAAAGTGAACACGGTATGACAGCAAGCTTGACGGGTAACCAGTTCACGGGGTGGGGTGTTGCTGCGAGTCGTAAACAAATAGAGAACTGTCACCGCGGCTGACAGCAAAACTTTCAGCATTTTGCGATCGCGAGAGATTCTACACTCTCACGTACAGAGGGCACTGTAACGGGTTCGGATACAGGGAAGGCAAATGACCTCAGGATCGGGAATCGGGTTCCTCGCCATCGCGATTGCTTCAGTAGCATCACGACAGCGAGCGAATATAGTTGAAAAACTTTTTAAGGTGTACAAAAACCGCGACAAAATAAAGTTTCCACCCAAAGCGAAACTCGGCGAATAAACATTTTTGACTCCTATGAGAGAACAATTTATATTCCGTTACGCGACTAGTTCGGGAGCTAACACTTATTAATGATGGGAATAGTTCCGAAAATTGAGGAACGGAACGATCTTGCCAATCTGTAGAAAAAGAATGGAACGCAGAACGCAGGTTCAAGATAACCTGCCCTGATTATACTTTTTTCAGTTGCTCACTTTGTGTATGGATAACTTTAAAGTATCCATTGAATATTGTTTAATATCTTATATGTGCAATAATCAAACATGTTCTATTCAAACAAGTTAAATTATAGTTTATTGAATGAGTAAAACTAATACACTACTTAAAGAAAAACGCTTTACTTAAGTAACCCGCTACACAGTGCATTTCGAATTAAAAAGTTAAGACACTTTGTAGGATTTATTTTAAATAAAACTAAATATAAATACTTTACTTACTTATCCGGCGCTACAACCGATTTGCGGTCTTGGCCTGTCTCAGGAGTGTCCGAAACCGCTCACGGTCTCGCACCTTCGTCTGCCAGTCCGTTATCCCGGCCTTAATGGCGGACGCCTCCACGCCATCTTGCCACCTCAATTTGGGCCTACCACGCCTCCTTTGTCCTTGTGGACGGCCTTAAACGACTTTACGGGCTCGGTCGTCCGTTTCCATGCGTACAACATGACCAGCCCACCGGAGCCTGGCGAGCTTGACATGCTGCACGACAACGAGGTCGCCGTACATCTTGTATAACTCGTCATTTTAGCGGCTCCTCGATTGTCCTTCCACACATACGGGGCCAAATATCCTTCTGAGGGTTTCGTCAGATTTGGACAGTGTCCATGTCTCAGAGGCGTATGTGAGTACTGGTACAGTATCGGACAATAAGATAGGGCCTTTTTTTTTTCATCGCACCATGCACCCGTTGGGACAGGTTTATGTGTGGTTTGTGTTTGTTTGTGTTTATGTGTGCATGTGTGTGCATGTGTGTGCATGTGTGTGCATGTGTGTGTGTGTTTGTTTGTATGTTTCTATGTGTGTGTGTATGTTTGAGTGTGTATTTGTGTGTGTGTTCGTGTCACAAGTATGTCGTTTCGGATCGATTTGTAAGTAGTTTTTTTGTGTGTTTTGGGTTAGGTTTTTGTTGTTATTAGCAGGACCAACGCCTTCGCGATCAGTGTTTCTTCGATACATTAACAATCGCACGGTATTCCTCCGCCGTGGTTTTCCTAGGACGTCCGAGTGACTTGCGCGTTTCGGTTGTCCGAAACGCGTTTGCCACAAAAGTGCGCAATCGTTCCATCACTTATTTGATCGTTTTGCGCTTAATGCCAGTAGCCGCCATTCGCTTTATGATATGGCGCTGATAATCGGTACAATTTTTACCTCGACCCATTGTTACAAAAACTGCTTGCTTGGACTGTCAAGAACGCACTGGTTAAAAACCTGGACACGGCTGATGCTGTGCACTGCCTGCGTTCTGCTTTCATGCGCGATGAACCACATCATTATCAAGCAGCCAAAAAGGCGTATAGATAAAAAACTATCAATAAGTAAGCGAGTGAGCGTCTACCCATTCAGGTCGAGAACAGAATACTGCCGCGCTCATAAAACAAAACGCGCATTGAAAATAACACCAGCGCGCTTGCTGAATGCACGCACAAAGTTTCCCATGCGCACACAACGTTCAACGCAGAGATGCATGCAGGCTTTTCAATGGCGTGCACTGGCGAACCACCTGTGAGGAAATGCCGAGTTCATTGCTGTTGTGCGCGTTTCCATTTCGCATCGCTATCGCATTCACATTCATCAAAGAGCACACCTGCGTTCTCGTCCGAGGAACAAGCGCCGCTATCGATGCAAACTTTCGCTTTTATCCAAGTGTGAACGCATGCTATTTCACATGATAACAACCATTATCAGCATACTTTTGACGCAATATGACATCATGTAAAGCTACGTTTCTTCCGACACAAACCTGCGCTCTCGCCGATGCACGCACAAGAACATTTAAAAACACACTATCTTTCGAACACACACACACACACACACACACACACACACACACACACACACACACACACACACACACACACACACACACACACACACACACACACACACACACACACACACACACACACACACACACACACACACACACACACACACACACACACACACACACACACACACACACACACACATACACACACACACATACACACACACACCACAAACACAAGTAACGTGGTAAAACAAGTGCACGGTGCGATGAAAAAAAGGCCCTATCTTATTGTCCGATATTGTACTATATTGGTACTATATAGTCCCAGCTTCGTCCGTCGCGACAGGTTCTTTGAGGTGAACTGATTTTTCAGGCTGTAGAATGACCGGTTGGCAGCCAGCATCCTTGCACGCAACTCAGCTTCCATGCTGTTGTCGTTGCTGACCTTTGACCCCAGATAGGTGAATTCCGGGACGACTTCAAAAGTGCGTTCACCTATTTTTACATCGCGCCTACGTAGATTCTGATTATTTATTGGTTGGCCCACTGATGTTGCCACCATCAGTTTGGTCTTTGCCTCGTTTATCTGCAATCTGAGGTTCTCTGCCGCCTGCTCGATCCCTTGGTAGGCTTCTGCTACATAGGAGAGCCGCAGACAAATGATGTCCATATCATCAGTGTATGCCAGGATCTGGGTTGACTTATAGAAGATGGTTCCCGTAGTCTCCACCCTCGAGTCACGGATGGCCCTCTTTAGCGCCAGGTAAATACAAATAGCATCAAATAACATCGGTATATAACAAATACATATAGTGTTGAGCTTTTTCTGTAGGGTTGACATGATACTGTACAGTGCACTACCGGAGAGTCCAATTTAATCGCACTACCGCGGTGCAGAGGGTCCAATTTAATTGCGGTGCACTACCGGAGAGTGCACTTTAATTGTCTATGAGAATAGCGCTATTCTACGGGTCAATAAACGGTGTTCAATAAGTTAATGCGTAAGGCTAAACTTGTCGTGCACGTCCACGACCACGTACAAAGAAGATCTAATGTTAAAATTCAAGAGCGTTCATTGAAGATGCATGCGCAACGAAGCAGCTTAGCATCCAACACATAGCAATTCATTGATTGCCACAATCCAGTCCAAATAACGAACCAATACCAATAAGATGTATATAGCAGAAGAAAGGCAATTCATTCATTCCGTTTACGACTAGCACATGATTGTCTCTTTAAATTTTGGCAATCAACTTCTCACCCCACCAAAAATCTCTATCCTTTTCTGGCTTCATGGCGATGGTGTAGTACCGTTATCTCTGTGATTGAGAATGTGTGACTTGCGCTATTATTGGGGGCCTTTCCGTTTTAAGCTCGTAGGCTGAAATTTCAGCCTGTCAGCTTTTTGCATTGTATATCAGTTTTCGAGCACCTATCTAAGTGGGTATAATATACAGGTGGGCTTATCCCAAGGTGTATGAATTTAGAAGGCTGATTTTTATCGCTTCTGCTTCTGAATGAAGATTTTAAGAGTGTTTTGAGTATTCATCAAGCCTCCAGAAAGCTCGTTGGAGCAAAAGTTTTCACTCGTTCTGTCAAAAAGTGATGTTCAAAATTGCTTATAAAAAATGCTATGAGACCACCTGGACTACATACACTTTGATTTTGGATTCCATCACCAGATCTCTTTAATGCACCTTGGGATAAATGTAAACAAACCCGTGTTTTCGAGCAGGTACTCGAATCTTATTCTAGCTTTGTGGCTAGAATAATCTAGACTGAAAATTTCAGGCTAGTTTTTTGTGTGGTTTTGTATGGAGTGTTTACATGATTTCAGCCTTCAACTGTCAAACTCCATACAAAAAACTAACTAGATTCGTGAAGGCCCCCATTGTTAGAATAGTAACTGTTGTATATGGAACACTCTATGTATGAGCGGTGATGATTGTCATCGCTCCTGACGTGACGCAACCTGGATGCCGTTCGGATGCACCCCGACCTGGCATCAACTAAAAGAGCTCTAGATCAATCAGCGTTGTTGGCTCGTGAACTTGCACTCTTTTCATTCTCTCCATTTCTACGTTTTTCAATAAAAGTGAATTCAATACGTAACAGTAACCATCGAATTGGAGTAGCCTTTGGTTATGTGTTAATAAATGTTCATTTCTGTGTTACACCTCCAAACCTTACAGACGTAATATTCAATAGGTTATGGGCCCAGGCTACGAATCTTTTTTTTTTTTTGAAGAAATACTCAAGATACGGTTCTATTAATAAAAAAAAAATTGTCGAACGCATTTTTTGTGAAGCATGACGAATCCGAGACAAGCAGGAGCATCATTTTCTCTGCCTTTGCGGGAAATACTTCGAGGATCGGAAACTACAGCTCTTGGTCTTTCGCCACCAAGATGGTCCTGATTAAGGAGAAGACCTGGTGCGCAGTGAAGGAGTTAGCTGAAGGTGAACCGGCAATGAGCGAAGAAATATCCCAGCAAGCATTGGCTACAATATGTCTCAGCATTGATTCAAGCATATACGGACTGGTACGGGATGCTAAAAATGCGAAAGAGGCGTGGGACAATCTTCAGAACACGTACGAGCATAGTGGATCAACCAGGAAGATTGGTCTACTACGACGGCTCACAGGTATTCGTTTGGTTGGAGCTGAACGAGATGAAGACATCATTTGTCAGACGACTCAGCAGTGAATGAGTTCTTCACGACGAGTCATCAGTTGGCAGAAGTTGGATTTAAGGTCGATGACGCTTGGTTGGCCAGTTTGCTCATGAAAGGCTTGCCAAAGCAATATGATCCTATGATCCTTGGCCTGGAGGCATCCAGAATCAAGCTGACGGCGGATATAGTGAAAGCGAAAATCTTGCAAGATGTGAAAGTTTCAAGCGAAAAGCAGGCTATGGAACCATTCCTGAGCAACTCGAAATCGACGATGAAGAAGCGTAGCGATAAATCTAAATCTTGTATACAGTGCTACCGATGCAAGAAAATGGGCCACTATGCATCTCAGTGTTCGAGTCAATCATCTGACAAGAAGAAAGAAGAGAAACACAGCAGCAGTGGTCATGCTGCATTTTTCGCAGCTTTTAATGCATGTCAGTCGCCTGTAGCAGCGGAGGAAGAATGGCTTTTTGATTCTGGCGCGACGTCTCATTTGTGCCGAAATAGCAACTTGTTGGTTGATGCAGAGAATGTTTCGTCAAGCATCAACGTAGCCAACAACACTGCTGTTCCAGTGGTTGCTAAAGGTTTGGTGAACGTACCGCCAGATGTTGGAAGGTCAACGTGTGAAATTTCGATGAACGATGTCCTTTTTGTACCGGAATTGGCAGTGAATCTTTTATCCGTTAGAAAGATGTGTCAGAAGGGCTACACAGTGACGTTCCGAAAACAGACGTGCAAGGTGGTCAGTCCAACTAACAAAGTGGTTGCGATTGGTCAAGAATCTGGCGGTTTGTACAGATTGAAAAGAGCAACCAGATCATCGGTGAACATGGTCAGCCGGATGGATGACAACTTTCAACTTTGGCATCGTAGGCTGTGTCACATGTCTGTTGGATGCATGAAACGGCTTGGTAACATGGCAAGCGGTGTTGAATTCAACGTGACGGATGGAATACAGTGTGTACCATATATACAAGGTAAGCACTATCGTCAACCGTTTCATTCCAAGGGACAACGTGTGAACCGTGTGCTGATTCATTCCGACTTGTGTGGACCCATGGAGACAGCATCCATAGGAGGAATTCGATATTTTCTCACTTTTATTGATGACTCGAGCAGAAAGGCGTTTGTTTACTTTCTAAAAACCAAAACTAAAGTTTTAGAAGCATTTCAACATTTTGAGAGCTCTGCCGAGAAACAGACGGGTGAGAAAATTAAGCGTCTCAGATCAGACAATGGGAAGGAATATATGAATCGTGAAATGAAGCAATTCCTTTGTCGGTCCGGTATTCATCACGAGACATCCACTCCATACACTCCGGAGCAGAATGGATTAGCGGAATGTAAGAATAGGACAATTGTAGAAAAGGCGAGGAGCATGCTGTGTGATGCCAATCTGCCGAAGCGCTTTTGGGCTGAAGCAGTTGCGACGGCATCGTATGTGATCAACCGATCAACTATTGGACTGCAAATGACACCTGAAGAAGCCTTTACTGGAAAAAGACCGAATTTGGCGCATCTTCGTATATTTGGAGCAAAGGTGATGTGTCATGTTCCGAAAGAAAAGAGACAGAAATGGGATGCCAAATCCGAGTATGGCATTTTCATGGGATACAGCAGCAGTTCCAAGGCGTGGGATACAGCAGCAGTTCCAAGGCGTATCGGGTTTACAACTCGAAGACGAAGAAAATCATCGTCAGTCGGGATGTCATATTCCTGGACGAGTGTGCAACGAATCGAGCTCCTGAGGTGGGAGAATCATCGTCTGAAGTTGATCTTGAAGAATTGTATGTACAGCCTGTCATACAGCATCAAGAAGAAGAACGTTTGGAGACAATTGAAGATCAAAATGATATTGACGACGATGACGGCGATTCAGAGTACGATGATGCTAATGGCGATGAAGCAGCAGCTGCTCAACACCATCAACCGATCGAGCAGCTTGCCGCGCTCCCTCTACAATTAGAGGACCCACATAAGTTGGTAAGGCGCAGTGAGAGGGAGCGCATTACCCCAGGCAAGTACCGGGATTTCGTAATGAATTGCAGTACCGCGGTTAAAAGTTCTTCACAGTTTTCAGATACGATGCGAGATTTTAATAAATCCTGTACCGTAGTTCTGGTGATCACTAATGAACCTAGTACGTATCGAGAAGCTGTTTCCAGTGAAGATAGCAACCGTTGGAAAGAAGCTATGAAATCCGAATTTGATGCCTTGCAAGAAAATCGAACATGGGACCTGACGAGTTTGCCTGCTGGTCGCAAAGCCTTACGATCGAAGTAGGTGTATACGGTGAACACCAATGCAGATGGCTCGGTGGAGAGATTTAAAGCCAGGTTATAAAGGGCTTCTCTCAAGTCAAAGGTGTCGATTACAACGAGATATATGCACCTATTGTTCGATTGGCTACCGTGCGATATTTAATGTCCTTGACTGTTAAAATGGACCTGAAGATACTGCAGATGGACGCAGTGACAGCGTTCCTCCAAGGAGATCTGGAGGAAGAGGAAATATACAAGGAGCAGTCAGAAGGGTTCGTGAGTAAAGAAGCACCACACAAGGTCTGTAAACTGAACAAAGCGCTATATGGATTGAAGCAAGCTAGTAGAGTATGGAACTTGAAGCTAGATGCTGAGCTGAAACGCATTGGGTTGAAGCAGTCCATTTACGGTACTTGCGTGTACTATAATGATGATAGTAGCGTTCTTATAGTAGCAGTTTACGTAGATGATTTGTTGATCTTCTCGAACAATGATAGCTGGGAGAAGAATTTAAAGAAACAGCTAATGAAACGTTTTAAAATGAAGGACTTGGGTCTCGCTAACAAAGTTCTTGGAATACGAGTGACCAGAGCGGATGGCGTAGTAATGTTGGACCAAGAACAGTACAGAAATGTACTTTTAAATTGTTATGGTGTAGCATATTGCAATACTGTGCGTACGCCAGCGGATCCAGGACAGACATGACTGTGATGGCTCGGAAATTCTAACAATCCAGCCTATCGCCCTTTTTGTAGACTGGGTGAATAACACCCAGCTTTCATTCCTGCGGTAGCTCCTGCTGTTCCCAGACTTTCGCGATCAGTCGATGCATTTCGATGGTAAGCCTCTCCGGCCCCATCTTGAAGAGCTCGGCCGCCAGACCATCGCTGCCGGCAGACTTATTGCTCTTAAGCTGCTTTATGGCGCTGGCAATCTCATCAAGAGATGGCGGGGGCACCACGTCGTCTGCGCCGATGCTGTCGCTGTTGTTACTGCTGTGCTGCTGCTGTAGTGGTTGCCTTGTTCTGCCACTTGCGCCAGCCTCTCCTACCTCTGCTCCATTCAGATGTCCTTCGTAGTAGCACTTCCACCTTTCGAACACCTCCCGCTCGTCCGTCAGGAGATTTCCTTCCGCATCCCGGCACATTGCGGTTTTAGTAGCAAACCCGCTCCGTGCCTCCTTCAATCTTCTGTAGAACAAGCGGGTGTCCCTCGACTGAGAAAGCTGTTCCAGCAGCTGTTCGTCTGACTCTTCAAAACGGCGCTGCTTGTCCTGGAAGAGCAGGGTTTGCTTTTTCCTCAGTCGTCTGTAGATCTCCACGTTCTGGCGGGTTTCATGCCGTAACATGCGGGCGCGCGCTGCATTCTTCTCGGATAGTACTTGTCTGCACTCTTCGTCGAACCATTCCTTTTTCACTCTACGTGGTAAGCGGCCGATCTTGTGTTCGGCTGCAGTGCTGATGGCTCGTTCCACCATACGCCAGTGGTCTGCGAGGGGCATCGTGGCGATGTTGTTGTCGGTCGGAAGCACTTCCCCACATTCGGAAGCGCACATCAACACACTTCAACCGGTCCAGGTTGAGCCTTGGGGTTGCCTGACTCCGTTTGGTTGTTAACCACGGAGAGTTTCTGGAGCAGCTTTACCATGACCAGGAAATGGTCCGAGCCGACGTTTGCGCCTCTATACGTTTTAACGTCGATAATATCCGAGAAGTGCCTTCTGTCAATCAGAACGTGGTCGATTTGGGACTTTGAATTACCCTTCGGGTGTCTCCAGGTGTAGCTATGGCGGTATGCATGCTGGAAGAAGGTGCTGAGGATGCCCATATGCTTGGAGAAGGCAAAGTTTATTAGCCTGAGGCCGTTGTCATTTGTCAGCTGGTTGACGTTGAAGCTTCCAATCATTGGTTTATACACCTCCTTCTGTCCGACCTGAGCATTAAGGTCTCCGATGACGATCTTCACGTCATGTTTTGGGCAGCGGTCGTACTCCCTCTCCAGCTGCGTATAGAAGGCCTCTTTCTCGTCATCGGTGCTCCCAAGATGCGGACTATGCAGATTAATAATGCTCAGGTTGAAGAATCTGCCTCGAATTCTCAACCTGCACATCCGTTCGTTGACCGGCCACTACCCGATAACTCTCTGCTGCATCGCACTCAGCACCATTAACGCAGTACCGAGCTCGCCTGTCTCTCCACCGCTCTGGTAGATCGTTGCTACGGTACTGGCGCACCGTCACTTTCCATCATAACTACTGAAGTGCTACTATTTCAAAACTGCGGGCCCAGACCTCATCGAATGCAATTCGGGTCTTCACATCCGATGAGAGGGTTTTGCAGTTCCATATCCCGAGTTTCCAATCGTAAGTCATTTTTACTTGCGTGTGTCTAAACAATTAGTGGATAACAATTAGTACACCCATTATGCCTGTCTCCCATTATGTGGGTCTTCACATCCGATGAGAGGGTTTTGCAGTTCCATATCCCGAGCTTCCAATCGTAAGTCATTTTTCCTTGCGTGTGTCTAAACAATTAGTGGATAACAATTAGTACACCCATTATGCCTGTCTCGTAATCTACAATCTACTTTAGTTTCATTCAAATAACT
Organism: Anopheles merus; assembly: GCF_017562075.2. Classification (NCBI taxonomy): domain Eukaryota; kingdom Metazoa; phylum Arthropoda; class Insecta; order Diptera; family Culicidae; genus Anopheles; species Anopheles merus. The sequence goes on from NW_024427772.1 coordinate 40,581, forward strand.
GCCAAAGTATTTCGCGGGCCGGATTCAAAGGGTTCACGGACGGTATGTGGCCCGCGGGCCGTATGTTTGAGATGTCTGCTTTTAAAGGTTAACGGCAAAAAGAACTTATAACCCAGATTGGACGCATGTCTTAAATGAAATCTCTATTATAAAATTTTATTAAAGGCTAATCAGCGCTACTTTCCAGCGGTAGCTTGGATGCTTTTTGCTTAGTTTACATCCATACAATGGCAATCGCTTTGGTAGTGGAAAATGCACCGACGACTTGATTTAGGGTTTTTTTCTAGAAGAAAGGAAAGAATGATAAAATGACAAATGACAGAATAGAATGACAAAAATGCTTCACGTGGGGCAAAATGGGCAGTTACGCTTGGGGCAAAATGGGCAGATGCTTTTGACATACGGCGCTTGGTGAGGTTATGATGTTGTATTTGTCGCCTCAAAAATAATGAAAGGCAGAGAGACAAAATATTCGATTTGGTAAAAACTGTTTTAACTGTTTCAACATGTAAAAACTGTTTTAATTTTGATAACATATTTTTGGAAGAATTTTAAGGGCTTTCCTGAACAGCAAAACAAAAGATAGAACGAAAATACATTTCACGAAACGTGCGCAAAAGCATTGACCACTACCTAAGCGCTGTTTTTGTGGCCCATATTGCCCCAGTGTTTTGACGTTTCTCAGTTTGTTTACATATGCCCATTTTGCCCCAGGGCTATCCCCATTTTACCCCGCGTGTCAAAATAGCTTCTCGTAAAACATCAACTTTAATTTTACACGGTGACAACAAGTTTTCATGTTTTTAAGTTGTTTTCATTCTATGTGGCAATTTTGATTCATAGATAAATAATAAGGGCATACAATAATGAAAGAAAAATTGTGTTTCAAAGGAATATTCAGTAAACTGCTTAACATGCCCATTTTACCCCGCTTACCCCTACAGTCTGAACTCACTGGATGAACTTCGATTCCCTGCCAACTATTGAATATGTGCTATTTAGTTGGCACGTTTTTCCATACAAAAAAATCTGAAAATTTTCTCGGCAAGCCATGAGATTTTTGTGAATTAAAAATAAAACGGGTTTTCCATACAAGCGCATGCTTTTTAATTGAACTGTCAGCCAACTATCAAGCGTTCAACTAAAAAGCATGCCAACTGAAAAGCGTTTAACTATTGAATTCTGACTGTAATTGCAGTCTATTGTATTCAACAACATTGATCCCCTTTTTCTTTGTTTGTCATTCCGTGACACCGAATATCTACTATTCTACTGGAGTCCAGCGGTCCTGCTGGAGGAATGAAAAGTTTAACAAGCATAAAACAGCACTTTATATGTTCCTACTGGATAAAATAAGTCCTTTTAGCACTGAAAAACCGACGTGATAATCACGTTTGCCAGTGATTTTGCTCTAAAACTTGTTGTTTTAGAACAAAGAGCTCGCAGAAAATTTGTCGTGGTACAAAAGTTGGTCGTCTAGAAGCAGTGAAGAGACATAAAAAGTATGGAATATGACGGGACCGTCAAAATATTTATCTTAAAGAAACAGTTCATCTTAAAGAGACTAAATCTTAGAGAGATTTCACTATACGAACATTTTTTTCGAGTAGATTAATTCGACGATCGAATATAGCCTAGCGACAATCGTTAACCGTATCGACAACAATTGAGCTATCGTTAACTTGAAAACATTTTTTATTTATGTCGTTTTTTATTTGTAATTGCGTAAAAAAATATAGGGTAACTGTACCAGTATTCGGCAGTGTACCTGTTTTCGGCCAGGTAACTCAAAACGTGTAATTATAAAAAAACGCGTTGAAAATAGTCTCCACACATATTTTTTAAATAGAGATATACTCATGTGTTATTCATATACAAAGTATCACATCATTTCCTTGCATATTTTTCAAAATATCAAACAAAATGTGCAGAGATCACAATTTTTCGGCAGATTTGCTGTCAGCCAATAGTTCGGCAGGTTTCATTATTAAGAGAACCAGAGCACTTAGACAATTAAAGTGTGGTTTTTATGAAAGATTCTAGGCCTGCAGCAGTTATTCTAGCCCGCTTGGAATTTTAAAATCACGAAAAACAAGTTATTTTTCTCTTTAAATGCCGAAAAAAGGTACATGGTAAATGTGATTTTTGATAGATCAATGCTTTGGGCTACTGCCGAAACTTGAAACAATAACACACTTTTGATTTGGCTGAATATTCATTTATAACTTGATCAGAACACTACAACGCGTATGTCGACACATAAAACCACATTAATTGTATCAAATTTCACCAATTTCACAATAAATAATCCAATGACTTGAGAGAAAACTTATAATTTGTGAGCCAGTCGCAGCCATACTCTATAGCCGTTAGGCAGTCTCATTTCTCCAGTGCCTACTTTGTTTGTAACTCAAATCAAAATGACTGTAAAAATTGCAAGCAAAATGCCCAAAATGGGCAACATAAAATTATTTATTTAAGTACTTTTCAACATCAATCTTAGGAAAGTGAGAGTGTAAAACTGTTTTAAACATTTTTGTCTACCTTTTGGCATTAATTAAAACATTTACCGACCCGTATTCCGAAAATAGCCAAAAATAGGAGCACAGCCTGCCGAAAATAGGACCAAACTGCCGAAAATAGAAACAAAAACAGTGGTTGCATTTTCATGAATATCACTAGAAGATGCTTTTGAAACAGCAAATAAAAAATAGCACAACATAATACGATAGTTTATCGTTCAAAATAACGTCACTTTCATGAAAAGTAATAAAAATTGTAAGTGTACGAGCAGTTTTTGTGAAACTGCTGCACTAACCTGCCCAATACTGGTACATTTACCCTAATTTAAGCATTAAATAAAAAAATAAAGAAAAAAACCTAAACTCTTTTATTAATTCCCATTTGGTTAATATTCTAAAAACCAATAATCTATAAAAAATTCAGGTTTCCAGCAACTGGAAGCTGACCTTCCCACGGGTCATGAACAAAGTACCGTTACGATCTCTTTACGGTTGAGAGCCAATTGTATTAATTATGGTTTCTCACTATGTTTTGTTGATGAATCATACCGGCCAGATTCACCATGCGGCAGATATTGAAAAAATAGAGACACTTAAAGCCAGGGGAACATTGTCCGTACTTGCTAGTAGATTTTTTTTAAACGCGTACAGCATCTAGCAGCGGCGGGTGGAAGCTAGAGGCTGGTATAATTTATCTGTCAAAAAGTGTTTTGGGTCGAGGAGGCTATACTTTAACCCAGCGGTCGGCAAACTTTTGAGGCAAAGGGCCAACTTTAGTAAATGATCGAGTGCCGCGGGCCATGCAGTTTTTTATTATTGCGCTTAAATTATTACAGTTTAATCTTTTAGAAACATTTTAGGTATTATTGTTGTTTTTCTGTAATTATATCATCCAAGTATGGTTCAAAATTAATGATACCTACTATAAAAAGTAATTCTGATGTTTAATCATTTGAGAATCGGAAATAGATGGCCAACAATGTGATCAGTCAAAACATAACAAAAAGGGATCAATATCGCTTCCTGAAGACCCCGTCCTCCCACGCCGCAAAAAATATTTAAGATATTCCGGGGATGATACAAAAGTTTGAACGGCTGAAATATTATCGCAGTAAAAATAGATTCAGTAATTTTAAAAATGCTTTATGGATAATTAATGCCATGTCAGATCAATTGATATCTGATTCCTTATGAAAAAGCACTTTGATAATTGTTGTACCTCTAAACAGCAACAGTGTGGAATCATCGTTCTCTCACAACACAACAGGGATTTTTAATTATTTGTTTTTGCTTTCAAATACGATCGAAAATATCCCTAAAATAGTTTAAAGGGAAACCAACTGATTTGTGTCAAATTAAGAAAAACAAATAAAACAAAATAGAAAAATTATCGCATGAAAATGTATGGAACTGTTTCACTACATTTTAAATTTTGTATTGCATGTTTTGCGTTGGTGAAAGTCTAATGATCTCCTATCAAATGCAAGTCGCATGCAAAACTTTAAGTAAATTTATTGTAACCAGGCTGTAGTATGTCTCATCAATATTAAATTTCGTGTGCGATTTCCTTCATTACGAAAGTCTTATTGTCGTGTTGAAACAATGTTAAAATTACATAACGGTTGCATTAACAAAATTGACAAATTCATAGGTTTATCATGGGATTATCTTCACCCGCTCTAACAAAACGTTAATTGCACTTTGAATAGTAGCATCCCATGAGACAACTGAAAACCTCTATCAGTCACCTCACCTTGACACCTCTATGAGTCGAACTCTTACCATGATGACCAAAAGTGAACTAACCAACGTAGAAGCGTGCGCGATCAACGAATGACGCCCCGTAGTCTGCGTACACAAGTCTGTCGTCGCACAAGAACGTGTCTGCGTTTTGGTCACCAACATCTTGGTACTATTAGGCAACAATCAAAACATCGCAAGAGAGCCCTGGTTCATTTTTTGAGGTTTCAAAAGAAAAATGAAGACAAAAGTACAAGTGGCTACATTACTAAGTTATCTGGGCCGGGAGATCGAGCCGTCATTCCAAAGTACTTTAATTAAAGTTGAAAGAGTACGATGGTATAAAATGTTATTCTAAAAGATATTCAGTAATTTGTATACGAATAGTTTCTTCCTATCTTTCAAAATCAGTCAAAACCTTTCGCAGGCCGGATTGAATGTTGCGGCGGGCCGCATTTGGCCCGCGGGCCGGACTTTGCCGACCGCTGCTTTAACCCAATGAAGGATAGAGATTGGAAGAGGGGGGAAATTTTGATCAGCACCTCGTATGAATGACGATTTGTCCAACAAAAACACTAAACGGCGTAATTTGTTGCAATTTATGGACTTTGATCAACATTTCAAACGGCATACAGATAACATACCATCTCTTAATTGACTTCAAAGTTGCATATGATAGCATAGCCAGGGTAAAACTATACGACGCTATGAGCTCTTTTGGAATCCTGGCCAAACTGATAAGGCTAGTAAGAATGACTATGATCAACGTCACTTGCCAGGTGGATGGAAAACTCTCAGGGCCTTTTCCTGATGGGTAAAGCATGCGTACCTTTCGTGTACGATCGTGGTATAAGCCCTGTCCCTCTCATGTTAATGGTGAAGATAGAATCGTATGCAATCGGCTCTGCATTCGAGCGTGGGCAGGCCTGTGGACGGCGTCTGTACGCACACATATAGTACCTATATAGTACCGGTACTCCCATACGTTTTTGAGTTACGGGCACTGTTCAAATCTGATGAAACCATTCTGGCCGCGCTTGAGAGGATGATGCTTGGAAGGATTCTTGGCCCCGTATGTGTGGAAGGACAATGGTGGAGTCGTTATGACGACGAGCTATACGAGATGTATCGCGACCTCACTGTCGTGCAGCGTGTCAAGCTCGCCAGGCTCGCGTGGGCTGGTCATGTTGCACGCATAGAAACAGACGACCCAGCTCGCCTTGCTTGGCCATTCACAAGGACAGAGGAGGCGTGGTAGACCTAAATTGTAGAGGTAAAATAGCGTGGAGACGTCTGCCACTAAAGCTGGGACAACGGACTGGCAGACGAAGGCGCGAGACCGTGAGCGGTTTCGGACACTGCTGAGGCAGGCCAAGACCGTAAACCTGAAGTAGCACCAGAGAATGAAGTTAGTAAGTATCAACGAGGACTTTCACTACCGCAGCTATAAAAATGTGTTATGGGCCTACTGTGTATGAGTACTGTGGACTAGTACTGAGTCAAACGATTCATTTCACGACGCACCCCGGAGTCAGATGCGAGTCTATCGGAATCAATTCCAACCCAGGGATTCAGTTTGAGCGTAATGTCGGAAACGAAAACAAGTTGGACCCGTGGTACGGGACAGTCGGTGCAATGAAGCATAAATGACATCGGTCTGCTGGTGCAGCGAGTTCCGGTTGGGCGTGGAACATATTTTGGCTCCACCCGACCTCAGAAGCGCTTTTTATACTTTATTGTACCTACTGAACCTTTCGGGTCGATACGAATGACTCCAGAATGCTGGTAGAAGTTATTGGAGATGTATGGCGGATGGTTTCTGTTAGTTTTGGACACTCTTGTAACAGGCCAAGACCGCGCAGTAGTTGTAACGCCGGATGAAGAAAGTGGGCACATAGGCTACAGACAAGTGGCTACGTAACGGTTACAACTTTGTTCAACATTTCATTCAACAATCGTTTCTTCTTCTCCTTCCTCTTCTTCTTTGGCACAATTACTGTTGCTGGCCAAGTCTTGCCTCTACCACTAGTGCGATTGTCTTTCAGTGACATATTTTTTAACCATAACAGAATAGTCCGTATAAGAAACGGACTAGGTATGGAGGCACGGTCGATTCCGGACTTGAACCCTTGACGGGTATCTTGTTTGTTTGGAATATGCGAACCCATGAATACACATCCATAAATACAGCAATTATCCGCAGTACGCGATACTCGATATAAGCGAATTCGCAGTACGCGATTCCTCTAAATTTGATAGCTCCGCGTGTTTTTGCAAATATTTTAATTCTTTCAAATATTTTATCCTTATTTTGAATTTCCTTAATGTTCTTAATGCATTTTGCATTAAATTTGTACAATAGATACCTGTTTTCTCACAAAAAACTTTTCCCTACCTGTCAAATGAAGATTTATCAAAGTACACTGGACCAAAGTGGGTAAAGGGATCAGGTGGGTTTATAGGTTTGGCCGGAGGAGTGGATTCGATTATGATACGTATTTTTTCACCCATACTACGAGACATCAACCACAACAGCCATTGGAATTCACACGCATACATCGGCAAAAGATCGAATTCCCTCCTGTCACTTTGTATTCATTTTTCTACCGCACGGCGGTCAAATCGTTCGGGATAAGTGCACCTGTATATTATGCCCACTTTGCACAGGACGGGGACCGACCTGTAGTAATTTATCGATCGTGATGCAAACGCAAGTTTTCTAATTAAACTGTCACTCAAATATCAATTAAACCAAAAAGCATGCTATCTAATAAAAGTTTAACTATTGAATATTGACTGTACTCCATTTATTAACACTACTTACTTGAGCGATCAATTTCTGTAAATCATCATTTTCGGAAATTAATTTTTGGTATCGTTCCTCATCTTCCTTTGAAATTCCAGTATCATTGCTGAATTTGGATTCGACCTTATCCTTTGGATGTCGCAATACTTCTATCACCTGCATTGAATGAACAAGTAAAATTCATGTGAATGATATGTTGGTGCGTATTGCTTTTTATACACTGTATACCTTCGGAACGAATATGAGTAACATGCTGAGAAAACAGCAAAATATGACAGCCAATGCAACAAACGCAAAGGAAGCATCTTGTTGTGAAGCTATCACCATGGCAACAGGGGCAGTTATCAGACATAGTACTACAACGTTGTAAATGCTCATTCCTACGTAGCGAGAATCGTTTATCTGCTTCACTTTAATGGAACGTGTTTCATATGCCAAGAATAGTCCAAATACCAGTATTAATCCTTTGAATCCATATATAACCCCTGAAAAAAAAAATCCTTTCTTTAATATTCTCAATTTAAAATTGTATTATAATGGGCGCGAGACCGTGAGCGGTTTCGGACACTCCTGAGGCAGGCCAAGACCGCAAAGCGGTTGTAGTGCCGGATAAGTATTATAAATTGCAAATGTATAATTAGCCAAATAATAGGTTTCTCTTGTGCAATTGTAATTGTATTTTTTTTAATTTCTCGTTTAACTGATAACGGTGATCCCTGTGAATGTTATTAAGTCTAATCGAAGTTTTAATTAAATAGATAGATCTAATAACTTGTTAGTAACTCGTTTCGAAGTCTTTTTGTAAAGGATTGTAATGTGGCTCCAAAATCGAAAATATGACATGCTTCATTAAATACCCGAATCATAGAGTTGACGGAGGAATGAAACTAAAATCTGTAAACATTTATTTACACTGTTTTCTGGGTGAGTTTCTAATGTGAACGGCATTATTCAACAAACGCAAGAGATTGTTTTAACAGCCCAGCTGCTACAAATAATGACGGCTGTTGAAAAATGTTTCAAATGTTTCATGGGTAAAATTCGTCATGAAACAATCATTCCGTGAAAAGTTACAAAACTATGTTTGTTTGTTTATTTGTATTTGTTAAGGGATTGGCCATCATTGGCCGTATCACTGATCTTATAAACTAATCTTATAATAACATAAACCATCACGGTACAATGTAACATCAGCACAAAATAAATACCAAAGAGTATCACAGCAAGAAATACAGGTTAACACAGGGAATTCCAGTCAAATAAGTCATAGTATGCATTAAATCTGATAGCCATCGCAGTCAAAAGCTCATTACCGCTATATGCACGTCTAGTTTGGTCAACTGTTAGTAGCCTATAGTTTCTTTAAATATGAGCAGGTACGTGGAAATTAACTCTAGCTAAAAGGTCCGGTCATCTCTCCTAGGATGATTTTTTCATGAACCCGCCGTTTCGCGACGAGTAGCGAGAGACTCGAGTCCAAAAATTAAACAGCGGGCATGATAACTAGGTCTCGCTGCCACGTTACGCCAGGGTGTGAACCGTAAGACCAAACGGGTGAATTTTTTCTGCACTGACTCAATCTTATTTGACCATAATTACGACGATGGGCACCAAGCTACTGAGGAGTATTTTAAGATGGATCTGGCTAGTGATTTGTAGAGTGCGACAAGACAATGTGGGTCGGAGAATTCTCTCGACTGCCTGCGTATAAATCCTAGCATTTTGTTCGCTCTATCAATAATTTCATTATGGTGCACATTAAAGTCAAGTTTACGGTCAAGAGTAACTCCTAAGTCTTTTACTGCACTGTGTCGTTGTAATTTTGTACAGGAAATGCATGGAGGAACATTTATCAATAGAAATTTGTAAGTCGTTGTGCAGACACCAGTCGGAAAAAGATGCTTGCAGGACAAGACAATTACCAAAACACCTCATAGGAAGAAAAAGTCTATCCGCGCGGCTACATGAGGTGAAATATACAGCGAAATGAACTATTTGACAGGTGAAATATCTGACAGGTTCGGCTAAAGGGTTGGTGGCGACACAACATCCGCTTTCGAAATTCTATTAAAAATAATATCTTCTTAAGCAAAACATTCCCTAATTGGAAGAAATTATGAACTGTTGACTCAAAATTGACGAAGTACTCGATTTTGAAGTTATTTAATGGATTTAAATACGATTTTGTGTATGATATTTGTTTACATTGCACATCAGCTGGTTGCTGTGATGCTTTATCTGTCAGATATTTCGGCTGTCAAATAGTTCATTTCGCTGTATATTTCACTTCATGTGGCCTAGCGATAAGATCGTCCGCATACAATAAAATTAAGATTCCCTTACTACAGTAGTAACGCCATCGAAAAATGTCCAAGGTTACTACCAAAATGAGTTGATATATCAGGTGGGCTTATCCAGTGCAATTTGACGTCTAAAAACCTGGTTTGACGTCGAAAAAGAAAACCTGGTTTGACAGTTAGATCCATAACAAACTGGGTGCTTTGATGATTGTTTTATACACTTTTTTCAAAGTCTATCCCAAATTTTCACAATTTTACACGATATTTAAGACCAATCGGAGGTCTGTTGAATGAAAAAAAAAATGAATTTATCACGGGAACTCTTATGAGTTCCTATCTTTAAGTATGGTATTGGTTCGGTTGGTACATTGCTCCATGCTTGCTGACTGAACGGATTCAATAATTGTTTTCTACATATCAGATTTTGCTAGGGAAATGTGTTGTTGTAATCCAGTAATCTTCAGATCATCAGTTTAATCCAAGAGCTGGCAGTCACGGAAGTTTTTTGGCTTCTTTATTCGTGCTATGCCTGAGTAAATCCAAAGTGGGTAGAAAGGAGGTGTTGTCATACAAAACATTTGGCCATCAAGGCTTTACCGCAGGGCTCCACACAGCATAACACGGAGCCGCAACATAACAACTGATAGCTGCCAAACGCTTCAGAAAACGCTTTATTCCTGGTACCATGTTTTGAATATCCTTAGTAGGCCGCTCATTGCTCGTAGAAAAGCTACCAACCTACTCCGATGACCGAAAGTTGATGAAACGCTGTTGTCAATCTGAATCTCAAAATGGCAAAATGCCAAACGCTAAGAAGACATCTCCTCTATATGCCACCATGGAGTAAAACCACATACCATATCTGCGCGATACCGTTTAAACTTCAAGGCATACTAGATTTTGTTATGAAACAAACTGCTTAATTGTGTGTTGATGTATAGGTGAGAAAGAACACTATAAGCCCACCTGATATATACACTCACATTGGTTAATACCCTGTGACACGCCTGACCAACTCATGAATTCCCTAGATGTCATGCATTCAACTTTGACGCGATACCGACGATTGGTGAGGTAAGATTCGAACCACTCCACTAAAGGGGGAAGAAAATCCAAGACGAGCAAGCTTCGCCAACAGCAAGCGGTGATTCACCCGATCAAAGGTGGCCTTAAGGTATAGATGACATCTATCTGGGCTCCCGAAGCGAGTGCAGCATGGCAGTGAGATACAAACTCCATCAAATTGGTGGTCACACTGCGGCGAGGGAAGAACCCGTGTTGGCGTGTTGATATCAGCGAGCGGCAACAGTTCAAGAGCGAGTTCTGGACGACGACTTCAAAAACCTTAGCACCTGCAGGCAAAGTAGTAATGCCACGGTAGTTTTCCACTAAGCTCTTATCCCCCTTTTTATGCACAGGAAACATGTAGGACGATTTCCATGCTGTTGGAAACATACGCTGATTGAGCGAGAGTGTGAAGATACGAGCCAGAGGTCCGGCCAAAACTTCGCTGCATTTGGCAAGAACTGCGGTTGAATATCATCAGGTCCAGGATTGTAGGATGGTTTGACCTGCTAGAGCGCCTTTAGCACTGAATCTCTGGAGATGTTTATGTCACGCACATCAACATCGACAGCGTCGGAGGGCACGTTGTTGAGAGCAGCATCCAATGAGAAGCCCGGAGCTTCAGTGGTTAACGAACTCATGAAACGATCGGCAAATAAATTGAAGGTTTCCTCTTTGGTACACGAAGTTGTTCCATTGAAGGAAACTATAGCTGGCAAGGAGCTGTTTTTCCGTCTTGTGTCGACATACCTCCAAATTTTTTTCGGTTTTCTTCTTAAGCTGGACTGTATACGAATCAAAAAACGATAGTGAAGTTGTCTATTATAGCTTCTATATACATTGTGTGCACGGATGAACCGCAATCTCGATTGTTGTGTTGTGTTGTTGTGTTTGGTAAAACCGATAGAAAAAGATTTATTTCAGTGGACCACGGTGAACCTTGGCGTGGACGTTTTATAGGTCAACAGGCAGATAAATGTTCCGTACATTTCCGATTGAACATATCGACCGCATGATTTACGTCCGGATTTCCATCAAGAAATGACCAGTCAGAGGATTGCAGTAGATCATTTAGAATCAAAACATTAGTGCGACTGTAGTCGAGCATGCCTGATTCTTGATGTGATGTTGTAGGGAACTCATGATGTTCTGCTTTGGCTAAGCCGTTCGGCAGGCACAGCTGTATAGGCGGATGATGGCAATCAATAGCAACTATGGGGTAGGGTGTTATTGCCGGTGAAGAGCATTGTTGCAGGATATCGTCGCATACTAAGATCAAATCGAGGTAGTTATTCGATGCATTATGAATTTTGGTAATCTGGTACAATCCGTTGCTATTCATACAATCAAGAAGATGGCGACAGTTGTCCGTGATCCTCGATCATCAGATATCCAATTCATGTTTGACAAATTGAAGTCCCCGAATAACAAACACATTTCGTTAGCTTTACACGCTACGTCTTCAATAGTTGAACAGATTGTGTGAATAACCGACGTGTTATTTGCCATGTCAGGAGGAACATACATTGCGCCGATAAAATACGTTTTTTAAAGCTGTAAATCTTTAACTATAGTTGCTCGACAGTATCTGATGTAGAACATAAGAGTACTTGCAAATGTGAGGCGATAGCTATGAGAACCCCACAACCTTTGGTTTTCTTACTATTTCTGTCATTACGGTCCTTTCTGAAGATTATATAATGGTCTGGAAATAACTGTGAAGAGTTAATAGAGGAGTCTAACCATGTTTCAGTGAAGATAATGACGTTGTAATGAGTAGTAGAAACCTCATGACATTTAGTTTTTCTTCTTCTTTTTCATTTTGGCTCAACAACCGTTGTCGGTCAAGGCCTGCCCGTACCACTTATGGGGTTGGCTTTCAATGATTTTTGGATTACCCCCCCCCCTCCCCCCACCCATAGAAGGATAGTCAGTCTTACGTATGGCGGTACGGTCTATTTGGGGCTTGAATCCATGACGGACATGTTGTTAAGTCGTACGAGTTGACGACTGTACCACGAGACCGGCTGAGTTTTTAGTCCTCTTATATTTTGATATAAAAATAACAAATCATCAGTATTGTTTGAGGAGGCAGGAATGACATGACCGTCGTGCGTTTGTGTGAGTGTAGGATCCGTACTGTAGCAATAGTGTTGCTAATGTTGCGTAGTGTTGGGTTCACGATCGTTAAGTAGCGTGATGCGCGTGAATTGATTATCGGTGTTTATAATTAGTGGGTTTGCGGTGTGGATGAAGTGCGTGAAGTGTGTGCTGAAAAAATTGTGTGATACAACAGCTGTGGTGATCGTATATCCTGCGCTGTAGATAGGGTTTTAGGTGTTGAAAGTCTCATTGGCGGTAGACAAAAATTTGCACCTGGCTGTTGAGCTCGGTAGTCAACAAATTCACGCACCGATAGACCAAGCGGCCAAGTATCGGGGGAAAGAGCCCTTTCACGTTGAGTAAGAGGCACTAACACCTTAAAGGATATAAATGAGAGTGTTGCTGTGTTTGTGCCTTGTCGTTTAAGGCAATATGCAGTGACATCCTCAATGGACAAAGCTTGTTTGACCATTTGCACTATTTGGTCACTGGATGTATCCGGAGCGAGCCGGGAAACATACAATGCACACTTTTGCACCGTAGACTGAGCGGGGAATATTTTGATCGAAAATGTTGTTGTATCTTTGTTTGTACCAGTGATCATGGGTGGTGCTCGATTTCTGGGATACATATGATCAATCGGCTTATTATGTTGGTTCTGGTTGTTATTGTTTTGGGTGTTGATGGGTCTGGCGCCAAATGTAAACAACGTACGGTTGTCAGTAGCGACATCCGAAAACAAACGTTTTGACCGATTTATGCGACGAATTTTAGCGGGGGGTGGCTGCTTCCTGGAGTTTTAACATCGAGCTGGCTCATCCGTGCAAACTCAGTTTTAATTTCATTAGTCAATGGCTCCATAACGGTCTTGATGCTTTCGGCGACTGTTGTTATTGCCGCCTTGAAGCCAGAATGCATGGCTGCGTCTTTTACGAACTTGATGCGCGGATTCATAAATACGTTGTTGCAGCCAATACAGCATCAGTGTAATTGTTTATATTCCGAAATGCGCAGGATCAGATCAGCGGGAACCGCACAGGCAGCAGCTGATAGATGCCTCCGCAATTTCCATAGTGCAGGCGTTGCAAATACGGGCCATTCTACGGGAACGGTGGAGGTTTTCGTTGCAGCAACAAGAGTGATGGCGGTCAGGACGCGCAAACTCAGATGCAATCCGAAAAACGAAATTTACGCGAATTGTTGGTCAGCAGAGATAAACGCACTATTGAACGATAATGGAACGGTGTTCTAAAATACTGTGATTATACAAAAACCGGAAAATTGTGTGATAAACAGCGTGATTTCCAAGAAAATATACTGAGCGATATGCGAATGCGACTTTTACGTTAAACGTCAAACATTTACTATGAATTTCTCTTAGTAAGATTGCGGATGTTACATATTTTGACATTTAAGTGTTTTTCAACTGAGAAACAATCCAGTTCGCTAACTTAACACATCCAGTTAAAAAAAATCCAGTAAAACACATCCAGTTAGCGGTCAACTACTGTAATATGAGGATTTCCCACTGTAATATGAGTTTATGTTTCTATTAAGATGAATTGTATGTTCTTACCTAACCAGACTGAATTATTATGACTCTCGCAGTGTTCCAGCTCCGGTCGTATTTTAACGTCATCATTAGATGAAATCGGATCTTCCAGTGGAAATGTTTCCAGTCGTCTTTGAAGAGGATCCTGCATTTGCCAGGTGAGTAGTATCACCAAGTCCACTGCCAAAAGTCCCGATACCATAGTATAAAGTTTCCACGGCTCTACTTTTTTCTACAAGGTAGAGTAGGAAATCATATTATTCCTCTTCAGTTTCATTCTCAATTACTAATCACCGAACCTTAGGGTCTGTTTTAGTTTTCGTTGTAAAGCGATGAACACGCCAAACTTTGCTAAACATTGCTCCATACGCTAAGGTAAAACCAGTAGAGAGAATCCATGCTCGTGCTTGGCATACCTGTTTCCAAAAAAAAAGAAAAAAATAAATTGTTTTAATTGCTCTCTTTTTAAAGCATCCTGAAAGTACAACTCTACCTTAGGGTAATTTTCAGCGGTTATAAATTGTCCATCAATACCAAGCAAAATGACAGAAACGAGGCATATAATAACACCAAACAGCATGATAGTATTGCAAACTGGATGTGACGATTGAATAACCCTGCAAGTTGATTTGGTGTAGTTTAGCAAATATTTTGTGAAATAAATGAAGTATGACTTGGTCATGCGAAAAACAGCTATCATCAATAATAAAGTGCATTGTTTAAAATCTTTGATTGCCTGCCAACTATAGAATGTAATGAGGGACGAGTTTTGCGTATTGGTAGAATGTGTGTGTTTATAGTTGGCCAATTTTTCAAACCCAAATTTAACCGAGAGGCCAGACGAGGCGAAATATACAGCGAAATGAACTATTTGACAAGCAAAATATTTGACAGGTAAAGCTAAAGGGTTGAGGGGAATCAAGGTGGATTAAAAATATCAGGTGGTGGATAAGGGCCTTTGGGGGGTCGCCATAGTTGAGGGACTTTACGTCATTTTAAAACCGTTAACCATTGGTTTACGCACACAAATCTTGGCAAATAGAACAGATTTCATTATTATTATGTGCATTTTTGTGTGTCTATTGATTTTATAGAAAAAATGAGATATATTAACAAAAGATTTGATGATTTGTTTATACACAAAATTTAAAATCATGTGAGTAAGAGTTCTAATCTCGCGTAAATTGTCCATGCTCCTAGTAGATAATGAGGAATTAATCTGAAAATTGAAAAAATAATGATTTCTTAGTTTTTATCATCAAAAATGTCGAAAACACAATAAATTATAGAATAAATTCACCGAATAACACAAAACAACACACTTTAATCGATGTTTTAATGTTAAATGAGAACTCGCAAAGTCCGAAATATATTTTTAAAGAATATTTAATCAAAAAAATGGGATGGATAAATTATATGAACAAATTTAATAAATGTAAACAAAGTTTGAATCCTGGGGACCTTACGTCAAGTGACAAAATGACATTTCTCACCTTGACATAACTGTTCCGGCTTTGGTATAAAAATCATGTTAATTATTAGCGTGTTTGGCGGGCGCCATGATTGAGAATTGTAATGTCAAATCGCATTAAATTTTTTATACACCTCTCCAGCCTTTCCCGATTTTAATACCGGAGCCCCCAGTATTGTTATATCAAGTCGTGAAATGTCAATTTGCTTTGAAGCACTTCGCCTCCTAATAACCATACACCTTGATTTCGCTGTACAGTGGAGCGCCGTTTATCCGGGCTCATCGGGACATGACCTTGCCCGGATATGCGAATAACACGGATAATGAGTCAAATAATATATTTTATCACTAACTCCTGATTAGTTTTAAACAATTCAATTTCTTGATAAAAAATAGCTTAATTTCTATTAATTTCATGTTTTAGCCATGAGTTATAGTGTTTTTTGTCCTGACAATGTGCTCTGACAACAGTTTTTGCAAATATCCTCCTCATAACGCAATGTCAACTTTGTATTGAACTATCATTTCTAAACAGCACGAATAAACGGACAGTCGGATAAAAGGTACCCGGATAAACGGCGCTCCACTGTAGATTTCACCTCGTCTGGCCTAAGGCCCGTGTCTGTGCTCCATCGCATGCGATTTTATCGCACGTGCTGTCAAACGCTTTTTCGTATAATATTGCGATTATTTGGATGATTTTAATAATATAACGATTATGAAAAATTAAGTTGAGATTGTTCCTACTAAACACCACACATTTAGTTTGACAGATAAAATCGGATGCGGCGTCCGACGAAATCAAAATTTTTGATTCCGTCGTACGACGAAATCGCACGTCCGACGTGATCTGTCAAATCCCATATAAAATTTTGACAGGCCTTCCGATAAAATCGCATCCGATGGAGCACAGACACGGACCTAACGGTAACATTATTTCCGTATAGATCTGGACATGGACGTTCATATCGGTTGCCATGGACAACGGTGATTTTGACAGGAGTTTTCAAGCAGCAATCGTTCCGTGGAAACAAGGCTTACCGTATTAACACACGATGCGCAATCTCAGATTGCGCATATATTCGTTTTATCAAAATATATGTCATTTCGCGTAGCCAACTCTGAGCTATAAACGTCATTTCCATACAATTTCAGATTGCGCCAAGATTGCGCATAAATTTTCAAGATTATATGTCCGAGATATATAATTTTTTTTTGACAGATAAATATATCAAACCGACCCGTTTGACAGATAAATATATGCGCAATCTGAGATTGCGCATCGTCTATTGCTACGGTTATGCTTTATAATTGAACCGGCATCTGCCCACTATAAGCATCATGTAAAAACATTCCAACTAAAAAGCATTCATCTATTGAATTTTGATAGTATTTTAGTGTTATAAAATACGGTAGATTATACGTTGATCGGAACCACCTCAACAATAGATTCCGATGTAAAAAATGGATCTGGCTTAAATTAATGGGAATTAACTACGAAAAACTGCAAACAACGCCGGTGGTCAGCTGACAGACATTTAAGACAGCCTTTACTATTAGCACGATAATGGTTTAAAATCAATCAGTCAATGAATTAAATTAAAGCACGATGTTAAGCACGATGTGTCTGTGTTAATAAAAGAATGTTAAAGCTATAACAGTTACCTTCGATGTCTGTGCCAAATGTTGAACACAATTAGAGTTACCGCGACTAATATGCCAAAACTCGATATTGTACTCATACAGATAAACAGTGGCAATGAAACTGTTCTTAACACCCTTCGTACAATCGTTCGATCCTGTGGAACCTACAAGTGGCAAGAATTGTACGAATTATTTTTTCATTTGCGCATTAAATAAGAATAAATAACGACAAATATTAACAGCTAACCTTTTCTCCATCCCATTTTTCCTTGTCAAACCAGGTGAGATTATCAGCCTGTGTATCGTAGTAACCCAACTTGTAATATTGTCCATCAATCATTTGTTCAATCTGAGTTAATGCGATTCGATCGCCTTGAGAGCTGAAAGCAACCACGCCCTGTTGAGGAAAATAAGATATTGAATAAAAGTAAATCTAATCGGTAGTTATATGCTGTGTGTAATGTTCCACTTACTGAAACGCCTAGAAATTGTGTGGAATTCATGGCGGCATAAATAGCGTTCGCTATTTCCTTATCGGTATATGTAAAATCTTTAAGATTTTTTCCCGAGTTTTGCTCGGTAAGCCTTTGCATTGTCTTGTTGAATGCAAGGGCCACACTCCATACTGCATCGTAGGCGAGTGGAGCTTCTTGATATCCCTCTGGGTACCGGTTATGGTTGATGTCATATCCCTCATCAATTAATGCAGCATTCAAACGTTTCCTAAATTATGTCAAATTTAGTGTGTCCATCTTACTATTATTAAATGTTTTGGGTATATTGTCAACATACCGAAAATCTTCGGATGACATTCCTGAGATTGTTTTTTGATTGTTCTGGTTCCACATAAGTGCTTCAGTGGTCAAATGGCCTTCGGCAGCAATTTTCATTTGTTCTTTAGTGCATGAATGTTTTCATTTTTCAGGTTCACCTCGTACCAGTTATCCTCGTACCACCCTTAAAGGATCGTTAGGATAGTCATATAAAAAGAAGGTGACATAAAAATCTACACATTAAAAAGACAAATTACTAACCAATGAAAAACCATACGTATGCTCTCCCGTATAACTGTTGTTTATACATCTCACATAGTACACGACGTGCAGCAACCACATAAAACAATCCCACTATAATACGAGCATCCTGCCGTCGTAAGTTCCGTACTGCATCCGTAGGATCAGAAAGGAATGATTGTCTTGTTACTATTTCGATGCCAGCGTCTTTACATCTTGTTTCTAAATCTTCCACTGTCTTTAAGTAGAATTGGTTAAAGGAATCAGATGATCGCATATCGATGGCTTAAATGCAGTATCCTACCGATATAAACACTTCCTCTGCTTGTTGTAAGATGGCAACTCTAGACCAACCAAACTTCTGCATCAGCTTAATTCTAGTGGGATTATGTACAGTAGCAGATGGATGTGTTCTGAAGAGCGTTGGAAATCGACTTCGATCGGATAGAGCTGGACTGGAAGCACCGTAGCATAGCTAAATCATATGGAAGTAATAATGGAACAGAACTGTATGTATATATCTGTATACATGTATACGTGTATAATATAACATAATATATATAGTCAACTGCCGATGGGACTGTCAAACTAGGAGGGTTTTCCAATGAGAGAGGTTGAACGTTTATAAAAAGTTCTTCAAGTTTCAACACGATTACAGATTAAAGCATACATCATTCATCAACCATGGCAACATACTCAAATAAGAGAGATTTCAGAGGTTTTCCAAATTAAAGGGCAATAATGTACTGAAGATGAAGGGACTGTCAAAAACTGTTCAAATATGAGTGGTTTTCAAGGACCGTACCCTACCGGCCAAAATCGAAATAAAAAGGCAACGGATCCCAATAACTGTCTATTAATTGACAACTTATGTGTGACTAGACGACTCGTCGAATTGTTGTCTTTTTGATGTCTAATAAGATTTTAGATTCTTGTCTAATAGTCGCCTAACAAGTGTCTAATAAGCCTTATTAGACTTACTGTCACAAACCTGTCTCATAATTGTCTAACAGGTGTTATTAGATGATATCCCAACAAGTGTCTAAATTCAGTCTTTAAGCGTCTTTAATTTTGTTAGAAAGATTGCCCATCTACATGGATGAAATTGTCTAATTTGATGAAGAGTAACATTTAAGAAGGAAGCGGAATATTACGCCAATTATTCAAAGACTCTGCTAAACACACAGTAACACATGAATATTGTTTAAGAAAACAATAGCAGATCTGATTATTAATGGCATATTCAATGAGCCTTCACAACACAAACAACTTTTTTGTATAAAAACATTTGTATCACAACTATCACAAGCATAAACCTGAAGCATTTTATCTGTTTTTAGCGTTCCAATGTGAATAATTCTGTTATCCCTCATTGCAGATGTACAAGTTTTCATCATCACTGGACTGAGTTCGAAACGCTTCTACACACACAACAATGATCTGGAATAAACACGAAAAAAGTTGTTCACATCAAACATATCCGCAAAGCGCTACAAATGTGACGACGTAGAACCTTACAATTTTTTTCTGCTGGTGGTTTTGATATTTACTGTCTAATAATTACTTCCATTCGTGTACCTAATAGATGCCTAACAGACAGACAGTCTTTGTCTATTGGGCTGGCTAATAGACATCTGTTGTGTTTTGCACTTTACTTTTATTAAAACACTTATAACGTACATAATAAATAAAACATAAACGAAACAACCAATACACTTTAAAATATAATAGTACGGTGGCCGCGCACCAGCCGCACCGAGCGCCCCTGCCGAGAGCTCCTGCTCGATCGGCTCGCTAACACACTCTAACTGTGCGCTCGGCACACACTAAGCCTTGCGCTGCTTAGTGTGTGCGACAGTGTGTGTGACACACTGTCGTCCTCCTGGACGTTGACCGGTGGCAGCGCAACTGCCACGGCAAGTCCAGGGGTCGGCACGGCTGCCCACAACATCTCCCCCTTTAATACCGAAGGGCTCGAACCGACGCGGGGTATTCCACTAAGGGAATACCGGCGTGGTGAACCCTTCCGACCGATGCTGCCAAGATGTGGGGACCCCGATGTTGGTGCGCTGAGCAGCGCTGGCTGCTGCTCTCGGGCCACACCGCGATGGCGATGACGCGGCGGTGATGCTGCTGCTGTGCCGCTCCCTGGGACGGCGGCGATGGTGTAACGGCGATGATGATGACGATGATGATAACGATGATGATGATGATGCCGCGATGATGACGATGATGATGATGATCCTTGCCCCAGGGCAGCAGCGATGGATTTTTTTGTCCGATGACGGGCGGTAGAGATGAAAATACTCGGGCGGCATTGTTCCTCGCCCTCCTACGATGCGTTGGCTCATCGCCCTTCTTTTATGCTGTGGCTGCAGTCGCAGCGCAATTTGGTGACGCCCGTTCGACTGCAGCCGGACGGCATGCTACCTCGTTCCTCTGGACACTGTGGCTGTAGCCGAGGCGCAATTGGCGACGCCTGTTCAACTACAGCCAGGGTGAAAGCGTTCGCGCCGATGTGTGCTGCTGTGTTGCAGCCGATGCAACTTGTGCGTTGCCGATCCTTGTTGTGCTGCCGAGGCGGAATGGTACGTCGCCGTGGTGAGAGGCAGGGCTCGAGCCGCGGCGGAATTGCTGCCTCGCCGATGATGTGCTGAGCTCGAGCCGGGGCGGTATTGCTCGTCGCCGATGGATCCTTGCACTGCTGCTGCTGCAGCTGGGCGGAATGCGTCCTCGCCCGATGAAGCTGGGGCTGCAGCATGGGCGAATGTGACGCCCATCCGATGTTCCAGCAGCAAGGCGGAAAGGTGCCTCACCTCTGGTGCTGCTGGCGTTGCTGGGGCTGCAGCCCGACGACCTTCCTTGTCGCCGAGAGTGTGTGCTCGTCTGCCCATGTGGTCGCCAATGATGGGACGGCAGCCGGGGCCTCGGTGTTGGCGGCGGTGGCGGCGGCCCGATGTTCCGCGGTATCCCAAAGGCACAGGGAACCGGTGCCAACGCGATGGCCGCTGCGATGATGCCGCAAAAACGAGATGGGCCCGATCGCGATGGCGTCCGCGGGTTCTTGTTGGGATCCCCCTTACGCAGGAGGATCCCATCCTCGTCGCCACTGTTGTGTTTTGCACTTTTACTTTTATTAAAACACTTATAACGTACATAATAAATAAACATAAACGAAACAACCAATACACTTTAAAATATAATAGTACGGTGGCCGCGCACCAGCCGCACCGAGCGCCCCTGCCGAGAGCTCCTGCTCGATCGGCTCGCTAACACACTCTAACTGTGCGCTCGGCACACACTAAGCCTTGCGCTGCTTAGTGTGTGCGACAGGTGTGTGACACACTGTCGTCCTCCTGGACGTTGACCGGTGGCAGCGCAACTGCCACGGCAAGTCCAGGGGTCGGCACGGCTGCCCACAACACATCTATTAACGATTTCGGCTGGTAGGGTAAAGATATCAGGTCAAGTTATAAGCCCGTTTGACAGCTAGGTGGAAGAAGAATCGACGAAGAAAACTGACAGTTAGTTTTCCGCGTTTGGCGAACGCTTCAAGTTCTCGAAGGAAAATTTCCATTTTAAATCACGGGCTGTGTTCTAATAAACTAAAATATTCACCCAAATTGATCTCCAACAAATATTGACCATGCAAAACGTAAACAATCCATCAATACATATACAAGTGGAAAATCACCTGTCAAAATCGGTGCCCAGGGGGGGGGGGGGATCGCCAAACGCGCTATAACTACACCTCATTATACATTCCACCTTGGTGGTTTTCCAATTTGTGGAGGTCTCAGATTAGAAAGAGATTACATCTTCAAAGGTACATCCTCCACCGTTTTCACCGTTCCAAAACGTAGTTGACGTTGCATTTTCTATAGTCAAAAGAGATTGCCATAGTATGGATGTTAACTTAGTAAAAGTTCTGGCATCCATAGAACTGCAAGAAACTAACGCTGATCATCCTTTACTAGATTCTTATTATAGGGAATACAGTAAAAACTCATTTCGATGTAGTCTCTAAAAAAAACTATTTCCTTAAGACGAACATTTTGACGGTCCCGTAATATTCCATACATTTTATTTCTCTTCAAGATGAATGTTTCCCTAAAGCGAATATCCTTCAAGCTTCATATGCTATTTGGCAACCGAAATTCTGTAGGATGAATTTTTGGGTGACAGCCAAGGTGGATTAAAAATATCAGATGGTGGATTAGGGCCTTTGGGGGGTCGCCATAGTTGAGGGACTTTACGTCATTTTAGAACCGTTAACTATTGGTTTCCGCATACAAAGCTTAGCAAATAGAACAGACTTCTTTGTTAATATGTGCATTTTTGTGTGTCTATTGATTTTATCGAAAAATGAGATATATTAACAAAAGATTTGATGATTTGTTTATGCACGAAATTTGAAATCATGTGAGTATGAGTTCAAATCCCACGTAAATTGTCCATGCGGCTCGTAGATAATGAGGAATCAATGTGAAAATTGAAAAAAAAAAATGATTTCTAATTTTTATCATCAAAAAATTCGAAAACACAATGAATTATAGAATAAATTCACGGAAAACATAAAATAACACACTTTAATCCATGTTCTTATGTTTAATAAGAACTTGCAAAGTCCAAAATATATTTTTAAAGAATATTTAATCGAAAAAATGGGGGTGGATAAATTAAATAAAAAAATTTAATAAATGTAAACAAAGTTTGAATCCTGGGGACCTTACGTCAAGTGACGAATTGTCAAAATGCAATAGAGTCCACCACTGATATTTTTAAATCCACCTTGGTGACAGCTAACATACATATTGGTTATACGATTCCATGTTTTCCTTGTTCTTCTTCTTCTGTTTAGGTTGATGGATATACAGGCGTCCCCCGAGTTACGACCCCCTCGAGTTACGACGATTCGCAGATACGACGATTTTGATTTTGACAGTTGAAAGTTGTCATTGACAAGAAATTGATGCATTATTTTTTAATTTCTGGGCTGATAATCGTTATACAAACATTTCCAAAGATTCCACAATTACCCTATCTTGAATATCTATATTGTGTACGGCTTTTAAAATATAATTATTACATTACCGAACATTATTTTAAATAAAATACACGATATCATAAATTCCAACTCTTCAAATTCGGTTATAAACTTAGTATTCATAGATATTCGACATACGACTTTTTCGACTTACGCCTTGCTTTGGGACATTTTTCGGTCCCAAATACAGTCGTATCTCGGGGGGACACCTGTACTCTCTTTTGGGAGGTATAATCAGAGGCGTACCATCTGAGTTCGGGAGTGGACTGTCATCCATGTTCCTTTTTTTGTCCAGGTTGGTTTATATTATGTCGTTAGTTACTTAGTCTTTTTTCCGTTATTTCCTCCGTTCATTTTTTGTATGTATTGTATTTTGACTACCTTTGTTTGTTGTTTGATTTGTATAACCAGGCTAGATTCGGTTTATTATCTCTAAGCGATTTTTTTTCCATTTGGTTCCCATTCCATGGTCTTCAATTACGCTTTCATGTTTTCCCGTGGTTCTTGGTTATTACCGTGCAGCCAGACGAGGTGAATATACAGCGAAATGAACTATTTGACAAGCAAAACATTTGACAAGCAAAATATTTGACAGGTAAAGCTAAATTGGTTGGGGGAGACAACATCCGTTTCAAAAATCACCTAAAAAGAGTATCTTCCCAAGCGCCACAGATTAAGCTTAAACGACTGGAAAATTGAATATCCATAGAAAAAAAATGAAAGCTCCACAGCTTCATTGGTTTGATCAATAGATGGCGTATTACAACTCTCATTATATTGCTATCCTTTTCTTGCAATGTGTTTCGACAAGTTGCATTTTATTATGACCTATTAGCCTTCTAACTTTCTGAGCAAAAATCTATATAAATGGTCGTGTGGTTAGATACGTGGGTATCAACACCAATGACCATTGCTCAATCTCACTGCTTCAGTGCTGGTGGTTTCCGTTGGAGTTAGTATTTAAACAATCGTATCGCCGTTCTAGTCTAGCGATGCATAACTTCAATGCGAAACCATACAACAGTACAGAGGAAATGAGAAAGCTCTCCTCCAAGCGATGAAGCTCAACTGGTTGGGGTATCCCACCAACAGATAGCGCCACCAGCTTTTTGCTATTTTTAGAATGAATGAGTCGTTTGGGTCTGCTAAACGAAGTCTTTTATATTGTTAGGTAGAGAACTTGAGTCGTTTAGAAGCCGTTTAGTGGTCGTTTAGTGGATTTGTGGCACTTCCAAGCGCCACAGATTAAGCTAAACGACGGAAAATTGCATATCCATAAAAAAAATGAAAGCCCACAGCTCATTGGTTGATCAATAGATGGCGTATTACAACTCATCATTATATGCTATCCTGTTCTTGCAATGTGTTTCGACAAGTTTCATCTTATCACCCAAGCGCCACAGATTAAGCTTAAACGACTGGAAAATTGAAATCATATAAAAAAAATGAAAGCTCCACAGCTTCATGGTTTGATCAATAGAGGGCGTATTAAAACTCATCATTATATTGCTATCCTGTTCTTTGCAATGTGTTTCGACAAGTTTCATCTTATCATGACCTATATAGCCTTATAACTTTCTGAGCAAAAATCTATGTGAATGGTTGAGGTCAGATACGTGGGTATCAACACCCGCAAGAATCAATTCTCACTTGCTTCAGTACTGGTGG
>NW_024427773.1:0-65466 GCF_017562075.2 Anopheles merus
TTGCTTCTTCCACGTACAGAAAATGCCGTACGAAACGGTTTGGTGGTTGGATTTTCAGAGGACTTTTTCCAGTTACAATCACCATTTCCCAACACAACAACAACACACGACAAACACTGTTCTTCCCTTAAGAAGAGTTGATTGGAATTAGGGGGACAGCAAGAAGAGCCGAAAGATGCGTAGAAGAATGGGTAGAGCAAAGTATGCCCACCCGCTCAACCGGTCTTTCTCTCTCGTTCTCTTGGTCTCTCTCATAAGACTGCTCTGCGGAATGGTATGCTATTGGAACATGAATGTGCAAGAAAAACGCCCAAAACCGCGGGTTCCTGTTCTTCTGGGGGTCTCCAAAAAGTTCATCGTATTTCACCACCACGTGGAGGTAAGCGGGCTAAGGATGGTCGATGGGATAGCAGACAGGCAGGCAGGCAGTACTGAACTTGATTGAACTCATTCAAGGCTAGCCAGCGGACTCCACGACTCGCTCTCCGACCACTTTTGCCAATGCAGTCGTCCGTACGTCTCCCGTAGCGCGGCGGAGTAACAGGGCAGTGGCAACGGAATTGTTCGTCTTCGTCCGCCGGGACGTCACACGGGAGTGTGCGCCGCGGCGGTGTGCTCTGCTCGTTGGCGGCGAGACGTTAATGTTCCGACAGCATTTTTCGCATCGCACCCGCCCGCTATTTTTAGCGAGCAGGAGGAGAAACGGTGCACCAGCAATACGGTTTGCACAGTCAGGTAAATGGTGGAGGGTTTTTTTGTTGACTTTTTTGCTTCTGCATGTTCCCGGACAGATGCAAACCCCTTCGCGCCACCGTATCTTTGGCAATTTACACTTGTGGCATTGAGAAGCGCCCGCCCGCGTAAGCGAACGATGATGATGAATGAACGAACCGCAATTTAGCACCAGCACCACCTGAGAGCACCGAAGAGTGTCAGACGAGGTAACAGGCAATTCGATCGATCTTGCAGAGTGTCTGGTATTACAGGGGTTGTTTGTGGATTTGTAGATTGTCAACAAACCAACTTCAGTACCTCAAGATTCAATCTTACTGCCAAAACGTTGGGATTCCAATGCTCCAAAACTTATGTTTTTCCAGATGCTCAAGATTGTTTTTCAGAAGCTTCTGTACGTCGTTTCTTGCATATCAAAAACACCGATTTATAGTTACATTTACATTGCTGGACTAACATTTCATGAGCTAGACTAACATACTCGTGTCAAATCAGCTAAGCAACTCTACAATACGCCAAATTGATGAATACAGAGAGCAGCAGCAAACGAGATCTGCTCTAATTCAAATCCGCCATAACGCTCCGTAACATGCTGGAAATCAATCAAATCGTCGCCACCACCTTGAATTTGATTTCTTCCAATGTCTGGAATGTCTGGAATGTTACCTTGCGTTGCCTGCAAATGAGTTTTGTTTTACAAAATAGTTCTAAATGCCACGAAGCGACCAAGCCAAGCGTCGACACTCCGTATTGGTGGGAGGTGGGTTTCGTACACTCGAATCGTACTGCAGCAAACAAGGATTCTTCAACTTCTCCAGCACCAAAAGCCAAAGACCCCATGGCAGTCGCACCACAACACAACAACAACACAAATCAAAGCAACAAAAAAAAACATATACATTCGACAAAGGAAGAAAAGTGCGAAGACGCAAAAAAAAACACTCACACAACAACAAACGGCAACGACGTTAAAAGCTCCTCTCCTCCGTTTCTCGCGTGTCCAAAACGCAACCGAAACACATTCCCGAACGTTGACCGAAATGTGTCTGATCGTTGAACTGAATTGCCGTTTCGCACAAGCGGGCAAGGGAAACCGCGGGCAAATCTGTGATCACTCCCTCCGCCAAGTCCCAAGACTTACAGACAGAAAAGCGTGCGTTCTCGACCGGTTTCACTGCCTCCGGAGCGGATGGTGTGAGCGTCAAGCAGCGTTACGCTGCTGCCGTTCTTGTCCACACACCTCTTCCCAACCACTTAGCTTATGTTTGCGCGAGTGTGATGTTGAATATGTTGCATGGTCATTGAATGCTGCTCAAGGTGGTGGTGGAGGGCGTAATATTCGGTAGCAATCGATGATTAACCATCCGATTCGATGCGATCGTTTTGAATTCCTCAACCTCCGTCAATCCAATCACTTTTGGGGTTTGAAAGAGGGTACGAACACGTTGTTATTATCTAGCGTGCGCGGCGTCGTTGAACTAAAAAGCCAAAAGCATAGCTAAAACCCTCACCCAGTATATGCAAATGAATAGGAGAAATAGTTCTCGGGCAGCTAAATATTCAAACATATTGATTTGAATGTGTACCGGCGACAGGGCGGATTCCATGTGTAGATGATGACGATGATGATTTAAATTCGATCGACTGCTTCACACGCTCTTCATCCATAAGTAATAACGAGAGAGCTGCCCATCGTCGTCTTCATCGTGCAGCTAGCCAGTGAGAGAGGAAATCGTGTTACACCGTTGTGCCATTGATAGTGAAACTCTCTATCTCGTTTCCATTTCGATTGCCTTTACATCGTTATGGTGGTATGGTGGCTTAGGCTTCACTTTGTTTGTTCTTCTTGCCCTGGGTATCAATCCATCATTGGAACAGGAGACCCGTTCAAGTGACGATTTGCATCACACACAGACAGACACAACACACACACACTGCACACCGGAGCTGAACGGCCATTTGTCACGGTAAACAACGTGCGTACCTCCCCACCGGCTAAACAACCTCCCTTTTCTCCCTTGACGTTTTGCTTATGCAGCGCGCTGCAGTGCAGCAGGGAAAACTAGGCCACAGGAAGGCCCCCTCTCGCCCGGCCCACAGCCACCAGCGTGTGGGCCCTTTTCCGGCCAGACGGACGTGTAAACATAAGGCACACAAATGCCCCTTCCACACAACCATCCAAAGCCCAGATATCCTATATATTAATGGTTTGCCGCACGAAACTATACTGCATCTTGCAAAACGCCCAAGCGTGACAATCGGATAAGTTGTGCGCGTTTGGAAGCCTTCTCTTCACGTGGCGATGATTGAGAGCTTTATTTAACACATCGTTCACAGCGCTGTAGATTTATGGAGCTCATTTTTAATGTTGCATTTAACACTTCGTACCGCGGCGGCTTCCGGAGAAGTGGCCAAAACACACCTTTTTCGGGCTGGCGAAAATCACTCCTACAACAACGGGGAAGACGACTACGGGCGAAAGTGCTGGCACACAGATAACTAGCAGATAGCTAGACCTGTTACTTGTATTTTCGTGCATTAGAAAACAAGCGAAATCAAAACGTTGATCGCTCAGATTGGAGCAGTACGCTTATTAGGTTTGCGCACTGGATGCAGCTACAAATGAGAGTGGGTGTAGGGGGGCTGTACGCGCCTTCTAGTTGCAAGCGAAGTAAAAAAAGCACACAACCTTCCACAGTGCATCGGAAAGGAAGATTCAAAAACGCATCCATGCAAACAAATTTATTTATTTAATGATATACTCTCTTCCCTGCGGCGAGAGAGCTGAGGAGCTACTATTTGGCATGGTTCGACATCTCGGGCGTGTGTGTGCGTGTGTGTGTTAGCACATCCTATATTGCACCCGGATCTACCACCCTCCCCCAGCGAGACTGTGCTTTTTTTCCAGTACAGTGCGTATGCCCGATGCGTTTCATTTTCTTTCCATTCCAAGCTGCACGCTTTCCAACGGCATGGGGCGTACGAGAGACACGTACGCATGCACACGCCGCCGCTGTTTGTTGCACATTTTTCACGGTCGTATTAGCCCATAATCATGCATGTTTTTGTGTTGCACTCCTTTCTTCCACCGCCTCTTTCTTCTTTTTTTTTGTGTGTTACGGGCACTTTTGTACATCAGCATAGGATTGGTGTGGTGTGCATCGTTGTTGGCGGCGGCTGTGGAAAAAAGGTATAAAGTCAGCGGGCGCAATTCTGTTTATTACCAATGACAAATTTGACTGCCAACCGGTAATGCTGACTATGGGTTGAAAGGGTGAGGAGCAAATCAATTCTCCTCAATAGCCTAGTGAACCCACCAGAACAAAACAATCAATGTCTAAGTCACGTTCACGAGCTTTTAAAGTAAGCGAAACTAAACGAAATAGAAATTAGCAATACCGTTCTATCGTCACAAGACACACATCATCGGTAGAAGCGATTTTCGCACCGATTTAATGATATATAATTCATTTAAACGAGTTTTTACGCTTCAATACCTTTTAATAAAGCTTCAAGAACTATGAGAAAAGTTTCTCAGGAGTAAGGGTAAAGATCCATATTGGATTCGATCTTACTATCTTCTATATGCAAAATCCACCAACTTACCAGGACACTATTTGATAGTGTGTACTCTGCATCGTCTAATACTCAACTTAAATAGTTCAAGATCAACAGAAGAAGCTGGAAAAAGTCATCTAGCCTGCACGTATTGCCTATTTCCAATGATTCTGCCAAGCTTTGCCGAAGCAAGGACGCTGGACCTTCTACGTTAATAAGAAAATTCAGAAAACAGCTATTCTTTCGCCACCTTAAACGCGCCCTCGTTATCACACCATTGCACCATTCCAGCCGTTGCTGATGCAGCACAAACTGCACCGATGCAACAACCTCGCGCCAAAGCTCTGGCTCAAACAATAAAAAAATATCCCGCAAATTCTGCAAAACTGACCAGCCCGATGTGAAGGTGAAGAAGAGTAGAAAGTAAAATGAAAACAAAATTAGCCGACGATGTTAAAACAAAAAACAGTTACCAACGAATATGCTCACTAAACTTCACCACCCCCCCCCCCCCCCCTCCTCTATACACAGCCCACAGATGAAACGAGATATATGAAAATTGTTGCCCATTAGAGGAGTAAAAAAAACGCGTTGGCCAATTGGCTGCCGATAGAGTATACCCTTCCCTTCCCTTCACGTGCACTAGCACCATGTCCAAATGCAGTCGTCGTCGCCTTTCGGTAGAAAAAAGACGAAGAAAACTCCATAGCACATCGGCGGCGGCAACAAAAAAGCGGGGAAACAGTGCGCTGAAACTGTGCACTGAACAGGAAAGACGACACTGCCGGGAGGAGGAAGGCGAGGGGGAAAACAGTTTAAACTGCATCAAAGTTAGTGCAACGGGCGGGCGGGCGCCACCGACGGCAAAAGAAAACTCTCTCCCTTTGGTCGAAACTGAAAAATGTGAAAATAAGGAGCCTCAAACACACACACACACACACACACACACACACACGAGCCCAATCGTTTTGGAATCTAGCTCTAAAGCCCTCCCCCTCCGCTGCCTACCATCATACTCGTTAGTTTTTCGCAGACGATTTTCCCGCTTTTCCACCGGACCAGTGAGCGGCTATAACGGTCGGTCGGACGGAAAAAAACGAAAAAGAGGCAAGAAGGAGACGCACAGAGATCGCGTGGGTGGGTGTAGCGTACTTTCTTTGCTGGAACAATGGGGTGGGTGAGTTGGGAGCAGGAAGCCAGGGGCAAGATGCACACAGCCCTTCCTAACTTTGCAGATTAAACAGAGCATTCAGTTTTGTTTAAAAGCGGCCGCATATCAATTGTTCAAGTCAGTATCAGCAGTTGCACCGATCGATAAGCATTACAGCAGCTTACAAAAACAGCAGCTCCAGTGTAAGCAGCAGCAGCATCCAACAGCGGTGGAAGTGCATTCTCAGCCTATCAGTGCGTGTGTCACCAGTTCGAGTGTGTGTGGAATTAGAGAACCCAGCAACCGAAACAAACCAAAGCAGCCAGAATGTACAGCAGTAGCACCATGTTGAAGTATGTGACGCTTGCCTCGGTCATCGCGACGGCCCTCTGCGCCAGTGCCGGTGTTCGCGGTGCGTCCCGGCAGGAACCGAGCGGCGGCGAGCTGGGCGTACTGCAGAAGGTGTACGATGACTGCCAGGACAAGCAGGACTTCACCGGCTGCCTGAAGGGCAAGGCCCTGACCGCCATCTCCCGTGCTATTGATATGGTGAGGAACACGTCCAGGAGATGTTCTCAGTGTTTGTGTGTGTGATAAGTGATTAGAATCAGATGTTCCACGCTTTCTAGAAGATTGACTCTGGAGCTCTGTGGAGTAGCTAGCTAGTTTTGTTCAAACAGTTTATGATCAAACATTCGACTTCACGAAGACATTGAAGTCCTCCAACTCCAAAAAAAAGTCCCTGGAAGACACTGGAAACTAATTCCTCAACATCTTCTACCATCTCCCCTCCAGGAATCCATCCCACTGCTCGATGGAATCGCGCTGGTGAAGCAGGACAAGGCCGAAAACGTGACCGTCCCGCTGCTGAACGATGCCCGTTCGATGAGCGGCCTGACCACCGTCGACCGCACTCTGCTGGACAAGGTGGAGCAGTTCCTGCGCACCCACGTCGTCCGCTTCGATATGCGCCAGCAGTCGGAGGCGGCCCGCGGCAACAAGCAGAACAAGCACCACCGCTACCTGATCGCCGCCTTCCTGACCGCGATGGGCATCGCTGGCCCGATCGGTCTGAAGGCGCTCGCTGCCATCGCCGGTAAGGCGCTCGTCATCTCGAAGGTTGCGCTCACCATTGCCGGCATTCTGGCGCTGAAGAAAATCTTCGCCCACGATCACCACGAGGAGACGAGCTTCCAGGTGCACGCATCCGGACACGATAACCGGTAAGTGTTCATTAGCTAGCGGGAGGTCAATTTCCCCAAAAAAACGGGAGCTAACTCTTTTTCTGTGGCTCTCCCTCTCTCTTTTTCCCCTCCAGACGAACTGCCTACGTGATGCGCCCCTCGAAGGTCGCCGCCCCGGCCAGCGTTGATCCTTACCGGTACTACTACGAGCAGCAGCAGCAGCAGCCCCAGCAGCAGTACGCTGCCCAGATGTAAGCTTTCGGTGCCACAACAACTGCTCCACTCACCAGACAACGAAACGGCTGAGTTTCGAGACAACGAACACATATGACCGACGAAACGAACGATCGTCCCGATCGGCGGTAGGAACACACCAAGCGGACCTGCAGAACTTCTAGAATAACTCTTCACAAATTTCATCCGAATTTGTGACAGCTCCAGAAAGCCTAGGGTCCTCTTGTAACTCCTCCGCAGCCTGTCGCAGCGACGATTGTACCATGTAATATTTATTTTATTTATTCGCTAATCTTAAAATCAATATTTGTTTCGTCCCCTCATCTCCCCCACGAACAGTAGAAAAAATACGAAAATTAAAACTGTTAAACAGTCATATTTAAAAACAAAGAGATCATGTTTTTGATTAGTTATTTGAGTTTGTTTCCATTTGGAAAGCGATTACACATCGCACTCCAATATACAGCAACCTAGCCAAAGCCAATGTGTAGGACGCGAGGTAGGGAGGGTACACGCGAACCACCGGAGCATCGTCTCCAGCCTTCGCTTATACCCCTCCCTCCTACAGCAAGAGAGTCATCGTATGTTACGATACAGGGAAGGAAGAAGAAAACAAAACGTAATTCGAACGCGGGAACCGAAATTCGGTGGCACTCAGTAGCAAACTCTATTTCGTCCAAGGTCCCGAAATATGTGCGATGGATGCCTTTGCAAGAGGGTAGCGCATAAAAATTGAACAATAAACGTATGAAATGTCTTAAGCAAATGTAAAAAAAAAACAAGCGCTTCTGAGTGTTACTGATTCAATGTTGCCTATCCGAATCAAAAATGAATCGAGCGAGTGGTAAGCAAAACCAAACGAGTTTTATCGACAATTTAACTAACCAAACATGTGTTTGTTTCTTTGCAGATTACATCCATGACGAGATGGGCAAGAGAGACGACTCTGCTGATAAAAGGTATTGGAGAGAAGAATACTCGCTCTTGCTCAGTGTATTGAATCGGAATAGAAGAGCGTGCTATTTGATTCTTTAACTCATTCTTGTATGATTCGCACACTCAGCACTGCACAGCTCCTTAAATTCTTCTTTTTGTGATTCAATTCACTCCCTGCTCTGACTCAACTCACTCTTTTGAGATTCAAATCACTCAATCTCTGCACCGGCTCCAAAAACAGTGTGAATTTGAATCAGATAAGATTGATTCATAAAAAAGAAGATTATTCACTTAAATGATTCATAAGAAAACTTAGTTGAATTGAACTCACTCACTGACTCACTCTAGCTCAGTGCGCACATCTCTAGCTGACAAGTAGCAACATATCTTTATTTAACAACACACGGTCAATCAGCATGTTGTCTAACGAAAATTAAATATTTGCTTCAATATTGACATCTTCAGCACGATTAAATTAACTTGCAACAAACGTTCAACAAAATCTCTTCAAAAACAGCAATTGAAACCAAAAACATAACAATGCAACTGACCGCAACGCCACGCCAGCGGGACTTTGCTGACTGTGCTGGTGCATCCGGCAGAACCATAGCCAAAGCTGCAACACGCCAAACCAGGTGAGAGGATTAACGTCAGCAAAAATAAAAAAAGAAGCCCAACCGCCAAGCCACACGAGGCACGAACGTGACACTTGAAGAGTCGATGCACCAACAACTGGGTGTATGTGCACCACCACCACCACCACCACCACCACCCCTCAGAGACAGTCCAGAGCCTGGGAGTTTCACAATGTTTACTGGACACAATTGTCCGGACTGGATTTACATTCAAGCCTGCCGAGCGGGGACATACACTCACATGCAGCCATCTAAGCACGATAAACGTGTGTCTGTCTGTGTGGACCGTTGCATTTAAACGGTCGTTTCGCATGGAGGCACACACAATGAAAAAACATGGTGGATTTTCAGTGCAACGCGTCGATGCACCCGGGCACGAGCAGCAGCACCGCAAGCGTGAACGTGTCTATCCTTCATCCAAAATTGACGGCTACCAGCAGGACCTTTTTAAAAAGCGGCGTACCTAAAAAACGGTAAGAGCATGTTGTGTGCAATCTATTAATAGCAAAACACTCCCAAAAGCTGTGTCTAGCGACTGGACAGAACTGGATTAATGTGAACAGAAACACTGTTTTCCGAAATACATTCAGACACACTCATTCGTGTTGTGTGTTAAGTGTAACAAAACGGATAGATTTCCATGGGTTGTTTTTTGGCCCCTTAGTTTCCCTCTCCCAGCATGCACGATCCAAGGATAAAGCGAAGTCGACGATACATCCGCCCGCAGTGCCAACGTAGCAGCCTCTTCTAGCCACCCGCTCCCGGGCACAGGGCTTGCGTGAGGATCGAATATCCGATACTTCCTGTCAAACGCTGTCAAAACCCCCGTACCACCATTACGGGGTACCATTAGGGGTTACGGGTACACACTTTGTACCAACTTTGAACATTCTCAGCCATCGCTCGATGTACCGACGTATGGTTGTTTTCAAGAAAAACATTCGGATCACTTGGTTTACTTTCAGTTTCATGTACACTTCATCTCCCGTGGCATAAGAGCTGACACTCCTGGTAGAGAAGTTTGAAGTCCAATGTTTTCCTTCCCGGTGGTCTATTATTTAGCACACTCACACATACACAAATTAGCTCTTAACCTCCTTAAACTGTATCACTTTTCCAAGCCTTTTTGTTGTCCACCGTATCTACCTCCAGGTCAGCTTAATTTGGAACACAAAAAGAAAACCTTCCAACCCGACTTCCGGCAGCGCCCGCAACAACTTCAATTAAGATGATAATTTGAATCATGTTCTTAGCGAACAAACTTTTTTCATATTTTCCACTGACATCCATCCCGCCCGCTCATCCCATGCCCACCTCTTCCCCCACCGGTAAGCAGAAATTTCAATTTCCCAACCACCAACCAACCGCCTTTGCTGTAATCCCGGGAACATCCCCTCAAAATGAGACGCTTTGGGCTGGGAAAATTCGACACTCGGCTAACCTAAGCAAACACAAGCTACGGCATGCCCTAGGCGGGTTTAATCGACGGGTGTGCGGGTGTGTCGGGTGCAATAAACAATGTGAAACCCTTGGGCCCGGGCTCGTTTAAAAGCCGACGAGCGGCGAAGACCCGCAACAACGGGCGCGCGAGAGAGCGTCGCGTGTGTATTTTTGGGCGACGAAGACCCTGGGAGTGCGGGGCAAGCAAACACCAGCGCACACAGCGCACAGGACAGCCACGACTTCCATTTTCTTACGTCACGTTAGCCCGGAGGCTTGAGACAGAGTACCTTGCTGCTGCTTGTGGCTTCCGGTCCGAAAGTGGATTTTGTAGCGCCAGGCGAGAAGAAGGAGCATTGGAATTGGACCCAATTTTCCAGAAGCGCTTGCTTGGAGTGTACTCCTCGAGCAGCACAGCAGCAGCTGCTCCATCATCTTCACCGGGAAGAACTGGTGGAAAGTTGTAAAGACTTCACCCAATCATGTACACAACTACCGCCGTTCGTGTTGACTCAGAACAAGTTTCGTTGCGGCTCTCTCGCGCTCTTCCGGATTCCCGTTCAACGTTAAGTGTAGTTGGGTGTATCTGAGCTGATGTAATACTACCACCCACAACACACAGACCGGTAAGTAACGCGACCAAACAGCGCCAAGGATGCTGCCCCGGACCCGTGGAAAGCGTGCAGCACACAAACTTTTTCCAAATCCTCGATTATCTCTCTCCTCTTCCAACAGTATCGTTGATCAAACGAAATGCTTCTTTAAATTCATTTTACGCTAAGCACGGGAAGGAGGATTTGTGGATAGCTTTGTATTCCACGCACAAACACGTACACATTTACCGGATAAAGATCTTCCCGGGACAGAAGAAATCCAAGAGAGAAAAAATATATCCAGCAAACCAAGAAGGAGCATGAACGAGAACCTACACCGCACATGTGTCACGCAGGCAGAGCGGACCTTACGGCGGACCTTTTTTATGCTTCTTGCTTGCCCCCTTAAATGCTCTTTCAATCAATAGCAAACCGAAAATCAATCCCGAAACCCGATGAATAATAAATATCATGTTTTGTTGTTGAGAAAAATCGACATCATCCAACAATCTTCCGCTCAACAAGATAGGCGCACAGAAATAAAAACGTTTTACAATCATTCAAACTGAAACGTGGAAAAAGGGAAAAAGGGCAGAATGATACCAATTGGAGCACACAATCGTAAGAGCTCCTTTGCTCTCTTTATTTATCTCTTCTTCCCGCGGGTCTCGGTGGCTCATCAAACCGCCTTCTTGTTGTTTTTTTTTTCTCTCTCTCTCACTAGGCCCAAAAACCACACTGCACACAATTCCACCTTCATGAAACGGTTCGATGAAGCTGAAACAGCAACTTGAAGGTGAATCCCGTGGGTAACCTGTGTGTGTTTGTGTGTCAGTTGTTTCTTGAACTCTTAAACGGCCGCGGTACGCGGGAAATTGATACCGAGATGCTTTTGTGGTAAAAGCAAAGAACATATATATAGAGAGAGCGCACAAGTAAACGATCTAGCTCCATGAAACTCTCACACTTTTGAGGTTCTATTCCCATTGCCCATTGCCGACCAGACCAGGGACGAGGAAAGTTGTTGGACCTCGATAATTAGCTCGTAAGGTTTCGGTAACGCAGCCAAACAGCGCCTCACCGTTTCAAAACTCTCGGCGCAATCCGGGGAGTTTACGAACGAAGACAACCCACCCTTAAGGTTGGGGGGAAGAAAGCAAGCTCCATGAGAAGAAAATGGAACTTGTTTGGCCTCCCCCGGGGAAGGGGATATACAGAGTCTTCCCACGGGACAATAAAATTGAAACTGGTAAGATTCAATCGTTTCGATTGATTTCAGCCTGCAACAAACCGTTCCAGCAGGAACTGCCCCTTTAATGAACAAATACAACACAGAACGATCAAAGTTAGTGCAACGGGCGGGCGGGCGCCACCGACGGCAAAAGAAAACTCTCTCCCTTTGGTCGAAACTGAAAAATGTGAAAATAAGGAGCCTCAAACACACACACACACACACACACACACACACGAGCCCAATCGTTTTGGAATCTAGCTCTAAAGCCCTCCCCCTCCGCTGCCTACCATCATACTCGTTAGTTTTTCGCAGACGATTTTCCCGCTTTTCCACCGGACCAGTGAGCGGCTATAACGGTCGGTCGGACGGAAAAAAACGAAAAAGAGGCAAGAAGGAGACGCACAGAGATCGCGTGGGTGGGTGTAGCGTACTTTCTTTGCTGGAACAATGGGTGGGTGAGTTGGGAGCAGGAAGCCAGGGGCAAGATGCACACAGCCCTTCCTAACTTTGCAGATTAAACAGAGCATTCAGTTTTGTTTAAAAGCGGCCGCATATCAATTGTTCAAGTCAGTATCAGCAGTTGCACCGATCGATAAGCATTACAGCAGCTTACAAAAACAGCAGCTCCAGTGTAAGCAGCAGCAGCATCCAACAGCGGTGGAAGTGCATTCTCAGCCTATCAGTGCGTGTGTCACCAGTTCGAGTGTGTGTGGAATTAGAGAACCCAGCAAAAAGAACCAAACCAAAGCAGCCAGAATGTACAGCAGTAGCACCATGTTGAAGTATGTGACGCTTGCCTCGGTCATCGCGACGGCCCTCTGCGCCAGTGCCGGTGTTCGCGGTGCGTCCCGGCAGGAACCGAGCGGCGGCGAGCTGGGCGTACTGCAGAAGGTGTACGATGACTGCCAGGACAAGCAGGACTTCACCGGCTGCCTGAAGGGCAAGGCCCTGACCGCCATCTCCCGTGCTATTGATATGGTGAGGAACACGTCCAGGAGATGTTCTCAGTGTTTGTGTGTGTGATAAGTGATTAGAATCAGATGTTCCACGCTTTCTAGAAGATTGACTCTGGAGCTCTGTGGAGTAGCTAGCTAGTTTTGTTCAAACAGTTTATGATCAAACATTCGACTTCACGAAGACATTGAAGTCCTCCAACTCCAAAAAAAAGTCCCTGGAAGACACTGGAAACTAATTCCTCAACATCTTCTACCATCTCCCCTCCAGGAATCCATCCCACTGCTCGATGGAATCGCGCTGGTGAAGCAGGACAAGGCCGAAAACGTGACCGTCCCGCTGCTGAACGATGCCCGTTCGATGAGCGGCCTGACCACCGTCGACCGCACTCTGCTGGACAAGGTGGAGCAGTTCCTGCGCACCCACGTCGTCCGCTTCGATATGCGCCAGCAGTCGGAGGCGGCCCGCGGCAACAAGCAGAACAAGCACCACCGCTACCTGATCGCCGCCTTCCTGACCGCGATGGGCATCGCTGGCCCGATCGGTCTGAAGGCGCTCGCTGCCATCGCCGGTAAGGCGCTCGTCATCTCGAAGGTTGCGCTCACCATTGCCGGCATTCTGGCGCTGAAGAAAATCTTCGCCCACGATCACCACGAGGAGACGAGCTTCCAGGTGCACGCATCCGGACACGATAACCGGTAAGTGTTCATTAGCTAGCGGGAGGTCAATTTCCCCAAAAAAACGGGAGCTAACTCTTTTTCTGTGGCTCTCCCTCTCTCTTTTTCCCCTCCAGACGAACTGCCTACGTGATGCGCCCCTCGAAGGTCGCCGCCCCGGCCAGCGTTGATCCTTACCGGTACTACTACGAGCAGCAGCAGCAGCAGCCCCAGCAGCAGTACGCTGCCCAGATGTAAGCTTTCGGTGCCACAACAACTGCTCCACTCACCAGACAACGAAACGGCTGAGTTTCGAGACAACGAACACATATGACCGACGAAAACGAACGATCGTCCCGATCGGCGGTAGGAACACACCAAGCGGACCTGCAGAACTTCTAGAATAACTCTTCACAAATTTCATCCGAATTTGTGACAGCTCCAGAAAGCCTAGGGTCCTCTTGTAACTCCTCCGCAGCCTGTCGCAGCGACGATTGTACCATGTAATATTTATTTTAATTTATTCGCTAATCTTAAAATCAATATTTGTTTCGTCCCCTCATCTCCCCCACGAACAGTAGAAAAAATACGAAAATTAAAACTGTTAAACAGTCATATTTAAAAACAAAGAGATCATGTTTTTGATTAGTTATTTGAGTTTGTTTCCATTTGGAAAGCGATTACACATCGCACTCCAATATACAGCAACCTAGCCAAAGCCAATGTGTAGGACGCGAGGTAGGGAGGGTACACGCGAACCACCGGAGCATCGTCTCCAGCCTTCGCTTATACCCCTCCCTCCTACAGCAAGAGAGTCATCGTATGTTACGATACAGGGAAGGAAGAAGAAAACAAAACGTAATTCGAACGCGGGAACCGAAATTCGGTGGCACTCAGTAGCAAACTCTATTTCGTCCAAGGTCCCGAAATATGTGCGATGGATGCCTTTGCAAGAGGGTAGCGCATAAAAATTGAACAATAAACGTATGAAATGTCTTAAGCAAATGTAAAAAAAAAACAAGCGCTTCTGAGTGTTACTGATTCAATGTTGCCTATCCGAATCAAAAATGAATCGAGCGAGTGGTAAGCAAAACCAAACGAGTTTTATCGACAATTTAACTAACCAAACATGTGTTTGTTTCTTTGCAGATTACATCCATGACGAGATGGGCAAGAGAGACGACTCTGCTGATAAAAGGTATTGGAGAGAAGAATACTCGCTCTTGCTCAGTGTATTGAATCGGAATAGAAGAGCGTGCTATTTGATTCTTTAACTCATTCTTGTATGATTCGCACACTCAGCACTGCACAGCTCCTTAAATTCTTCTTTTTGTGATTCAATTCACTCCCTGCTCTGACTCAACTCACTCTTTTGAGATTCAAATCACTCAATCTCTGCACCGGCTCCAAAAACAGTGTGAATTTGAATCAGATAAGATTGATTCATAAAAAAGAAGATTATTCACTTAAATGATTCATAAGAAAACTTAGTTGAATTGAACTCACTCACTGACTCACTCTAGCTCAGTGCGCACATCTCTAGCTGACAAGTAGCAACATATCTTTATTTAACAACACACGGTCAATCAGCATGTTGTCTAACGAAAATTAAATATTTGCTTCAATATTGACATCTTCAGCACGATTAAATTAACTTGCAACAAACGTTCAACAAAATCTCTTCAAAAACAGCAATTGAAACCAAAAACATAACAATGCAACTGACCGCAACGCCACGCCAGCGGGACTTTGCTGACTGTGCTGGTGCATCCGGCAGAACCATAGCCAAAGCTGCAACACGCCAAACCAGGTGAGAGGATTAACGTCAGCAAAAATAAAAAAGAAGCCCAACCGCCAAGCCACACGAGGCACGAACGTGACACTTGAAGAGTCGATGCACCAACAACTGGGTGTATGTGCACCACCACCACCACCACCACCACCACCCCTCAGAGACAGTCCAGAGCCTGGGAGTTTCACAATGTTTACTGGACACAATTGTCCGGACTGGATTTACATTCAAGCCTGCCGAGCGGGCACATACACTCACATGCAGCCATCTAAGCACGTTAAACGTGTGTCTGTCTGTGTGGACCGTTGCATTTAAACGGTCGTTTCGCATGGAGGCACACACAATGAAAAAACATGGTGGATTTTCAGTGCAACGCGTCGATGCACCCGGGCACGAGCAGCAGCACCGCAAGCGTGAACGTGTCTATCCTTCATCCAAAATTGACGGCTACCAGCAGGACCTTTTTAAAAAGCGGCGTACCTAAAAAACGGTAAGAGCATGTTGTGTGCAATCTATTAATAGCAAAACACTCCCAAAAGCTGTGTCTAGCGACTGGACAGAACTGGATTAATGTGAACAGAAACACTGTTTTCCGAAATACATTCAGACACACTCATTCGTGTTGTGTGTTAAGTGTAACAAAACGGATAGATTTCCATGGGTTGTTTTTTGGCCCCTTAGTTTCCCTCTCCCAGCATGCACGATCCAAGGATAAAGCGAAGTCGACGATACATCCGCCCGCAGTGCCAACGTAGCAGCCTCTTCTAGCCACCCGCTCCCGGGCACAGGGCTTGCGTGAGGATCGAATATCCGATACTTCCTGTCAAACGCTGTCAAAACCCCCGTACCACCATTACGGGGTACCATTAGGGGTTACGGGTACACACTTTGTACCAACTTTGAACATTCTCAGCCATCGCTCGATGTACCGACGTATGGTTGTTTTCAAGAAAAACATTCGGATCACTTGGTTTACTTTCAGTTTCATGTACACTTCATCTCCCGTGGCATAAGAGCTGACACTCCTGGTAGAGAAGTTTGAAGTCCAATGTTTTCCTTCCCGGTGGTCTATTATTTAGCACACTCACACATACACAAATTAGCTCTTAACCTCCTTAAACTGTATCACTTTTCCAAGCCTTTTTGTTGTCCACCGTATCTACCTCCAGGTCAGCTTAATTTGGAACACAAAAAGAAAACCTTCCAACCCGACTTCCGGCAGCGCCCGCAACAACTTCAATTAAGATGATAATTTGAATCATGTTCTTAGCGAACAAACTTTTTTCATATTTTCCACTGACATCCATCCCGCCCGCTCATCCCATGCCCACCTCTTCCCCCACCGGTAAGCAGAAAATTTCAATTTCCCAACCACCAACCAACCGCCTTTGCTGTAATCCCGGGAACATCCCCTCAAAATGAGACGCTTTGGGCTGGGAAAATTCGACACTCGGCTAACCTAAGCAAACACAAGCTACGGCATGCCCTAGGCGGGTTTAATCGACGGGTGTGCGGGTGTGTCGGGTGCAATAAACAATGTGAAACCCTTGGGCCCGGGCTCGTTTAAAAGCCGACGAGCGGCGAAGACCCGCAACAACGGGCGCGCGAGAGAGCGTCGCGTGTGTATTTTTGGGCGACGAAGACCCTGGGAGTGCGGGGCAAGCAAAAACCAGCGCACACAGCGCACAGGACAGCCACGACTTCCATTTTCTTACGTCACGTTAGCCCGGGGGCTTGAGACAGAGTACCTTGCTGCTGCTTGTGGCTTCCGGTCCGAAAGTGGATTTTGTAGCGCCAGGCGAGAAGAAGGAGCATTGGAATTGGACCCAATTTTCCAGAAGCGCTTGCTTGGAGTGTACTCCTCGAGCAGCACAGCAGCAGCTGCTCCATCATCTTCACCGGGAAGAACTGGTGGAAAGTTGTAAAGACTTCACCCAATCATGTACACAACTACCGCCGTTCGTGTTGACTCAGAACAAGTTTCGTTGCGGCTCTCTCGCGCTCTTCCGGATTCCCGTTCAACGTTAAGTGTAGTTGGGTGTATCTGAGCTGATGTAATACTACCACCCACAACACACAGACCGGTAAGTAACGCGACCAAACAGCGCCAAGGATGCTGCCCCGGACCCGTGGAAAGCGTGCAGCACACAAACTTTTTCCAAATCCTCGATTATCTCTCTCCTCTTCCAACAGTATCGTTGATCAAACGAAATGCTTCTTTAAATTCATTTTACGCTAAGCACGGGAAGGAGGATTTGTGGATAGCTTTGTATTCCACGCACAAACACGTACACATTTACCGGATAAAGATCTTCCCGGGACAGAAGAAATCCAAGAGAGAAAAAATATATCCAGCAAACCAAGAAGGAGCATGAACGAGAACCTACACCGCACATGTGTCACGCAGGCAGAGCGGACCTTACGGCGGACCTTTTTTATGCTTCTTGCTTGCCCCCTTAAATGCTCTTTCAATCAATAGCAAACCGAAAATCAATCCCGAAACCCGATGAATAATAAATATCATGTTTTGTTGTTGAGAAAAATCGACATCATCCAACAATCTTCCGCTCAACAAGATAGGCGCACAGAAATAAAAACGTTTTACAATCATTCAAACTGAAACGTGGAAAAAGGGAAAAAAGGGCAGAATGATACCAATTGGAGCACACAATCGTAAGAGCTCCTTTGCTCTCTTTATTTATCTCTTCTTCCCGCGGGTCTCGGTGGCTCATCAAACCGCCTTCTTGTTGTTTTTTTTTTTCTCTCTCTCTCACTAGGCCCAAAAACCACACTGCACACAATTCCACCTTCATGAAACGGTTCGATGAAGCTGAAACAGCAACTTGAAGGTGAATCCCGTGGGTAACCTGTGTGTGTTTGTGTGTCAGTTGTTTCTTGAACTCTTAAACGGCCGCGGTACGCGGGAAATTGATACCGAGATG
Organism: Anopheles merus; assembly: GCF_017562075.2. NCBI lineage: Eukaryota > Metazoa > Arthropoda > Insecta > Diptera > Culicidae > Anopheles > Anopheles merus. Next base: position 18,041 of record NW_024427773.1, read on the forward strand.
CTTTTGTGGTAAAAGCAAAGAACATATATATAGAGAGAGCGCACAAGTAAACGATCTAGCTCCATGAAACTCTCACACTTTTGAGGTTCTATTCCCATTGCCCATTGCCGACCAGACCAGGGACGAGGAAAGTTGTTGGACCTCGATAATTAGCTCGTAAGGTTTCGGTAACGCAGCCAAACAGCGCCTCACCGTTTCAAAACTCTCGGCGCAATCCGGGGAGTTTACGAACGAAGACAACCCACCCTTAAGGTTGGGGGGAAGAAAGCAAGCTCCATGAGAAGAAAATGGAACTTGTTTGGCCTCCCCCGGGAAGGGGATATACAGAGTCTTCCCACGGGACAATAAAATTGAAACTGGTAAGATTCAATCGTTTCGATTGATTTCAGCCTGCAACAAACCGTTCCAGCAGGAACTGCCCCTTTAATGAACAAATACAACACAGAACGATGGGGGAGAGAAGGAAACCAAAACAACCAGCATGATGGCAACGCGGCCAGAGCACTACTACGGGAATGGTTCATTGATGAGAACTTCCCAAAGGCAAGAGGGGGCAAGCCTTTTCCCGATTTCTATTGCATTTTGAAGCCTTGTCGTAAGCCTTGTAACACATCTGTTGCCCTTATTTCGGCTCGCGAGCGTTTAATAATAGGTCCCCTTTGCTACAACAATGACTTCCCGAGCTACAGTTTCCCACTTGCACGGGGAGACACACAGCAGTGCTACTAGACATCGGAAATTGAAACTGGAAAATTTGTTTCCCTCTTTTTTGATACGGTCGCAACGAACAGCCCATGGAAGGGATTAATCCTGGCAACACGCGACTCATCAACTCGATCAGCGGCATTGAGTGGCGAGAAAGTACGGAAAACTGTCCCCTTCTGATTTCCCACTGGCCCCTGCCACGTTCCATGAAGCAGTCCTAACCGACGCAGGGCCCTGCTGCAGGGTCTTGCGGGTTCATCATCAACAGCTGGTCCCCGACAAACGTTAGTGCCTTCGTTTTCTCTCTCTCACTCACTCACTCACTCACTCTCTCTCTCTCTCTCTCTCTCTCTCTCTCTCTCTCTCTCTCTTCTACTTTAGCTTCGTTCTCCACCACCCCGGGGAAAACCAACTCTAATCGGAACCGAAGCCTACGGAACGTTTGCTATCCAACAAAACCCCGGCGGCTGACAAGAACTCAACCGAAACGATGCCGCTGCTGCTGCTGTTCCAACGTGTTCCACAACAGCCCAGCAACCGTTCGCACCAGTTCTCGTTCTTGTGAATGCACACGCACACACATAGGCCCTACGACCAGAGGAACAACCTCGCTGGAAACCCGTGCGCCCCTTGTCGGGCATCGCAACCTCGTAGGGCGCACACAAACACACACAAACTCAACGGGAGCCGGGGAAATATGCTGTAATGAAGAACTCCGCGACTGGTGGTAAAGGGAAATACATTTTTAGGTTTTTTGTGAGGGTGCCTGTCGCTGCCTGTCGTCGCATCCTCACAGCGAGTAGTTGCCACCATAAAGCGCACTGTAAGGCTTCTGCACTGTCCCTCGGTGTCAGTCAGCCAGGGGAGAGAATCTTCATTCCACCGTACGCGTACACACACACGCGCGCACGCAGCAAACAGAACGTTCGTTGTCCCTTCTTCAACCGTTGTCGTCCCTTTTTTTGGGGGGTTTTGTTGTGCTGGTGGTGCATGGAGAGTCACGTTCGATTTTATCCTGGCTCTGGAGATATTTCGTTCATCTGTTCGCTCTCTCGCTCTCTCTGGCTTGATTCTCCCTTTCAGTTTTGGCAGCAGTTGGGCCCGTTTTCCGCCTTCCTTCCAGGGTTTGCCAGGGGGCTCCCTCACACGATCTCTCTCGCTCTCTCTCTCTTTCCTTGCTTACGAGAGCAATCGGTAAGTTCGGGCCCGATGTCGACGGGCGTCCCCCATAACCATAACCAGCGCCATAAGTGCGCAGTGAACCACTGCACACTTGAACAGGCCATTCCTCCCCTGTCCCTTTCTCCCTTCGTCTACGGAAACTTCCACCCCGATACGATTGGAAGGCAACATGATGATAATAGGGGGAGAATTGAGGGAAACAAAAAGTCTACAAAAACGCAACACCGCACCTCGCGGCTCGAGTTCAATACACTCTGTAACGCGCTCTGTGTGTATGTGTGTCTGCATGTTTATGCTGCTTCCTTCTTCCCTTACCGAAAAAGCATTAAAAAACGGACACGCCGATAATCGGCGGCCGAGTTCTAGCGCGGCCTCTGGTTCTAATGGTTGCTGTTCTACTACCGGTAAGGCTCGCACGGGACGCGCGAGGCCTACCAAACGCGTCATCGTTCGTCGTCGCTGGCTGGTCCGTGTTGGGGGGAGTTTTCGATCCGAGTTTTCGCTTCTCGTTGGTAAGGGCCTGTACGCGGCCAGCCCTTCGCAATGCCTTTGGCGTGTACGGAATACCCTAAAACAATCCCATCGCGCTCATTGCGTGTAGCGTAAGAGCCGTGCTGATGGGAGTGGGAAGTGTTGCTAGTCTCGTTGCTGGTAGTGTACTGGATTTTGATTTCTTCCGGGACGTTCTGGAATTGGCATGCTGTTGCGATTCTTCGCTCAAACACGAGTTGGTACGAGAGAATCATCCGCATCCTAATCAACGCCAGACTCATTATTATTGGCCGTTTTGTGTGTGTGGCGTAGGCTAGAATTCGTCCCTTTGTACTCTGGGCCCAATAATCTACCCCAACAGACGCATCGCTTCCTTCTCCAAAACGTTCCGAGTGAGCTTATGTTTGTATCAAGACGTACAACTTACCTAAAAGTAGAAGAGAAGAAAAAACAACAAATACTTTAATAAACAGAAAACAAAACAGAAACACAATATTATAAAAACTAGAGAAGCAAATAGTAAAGGATCAGTCCCTCCCTTCCTTGCTTGCCCATTGCCTTCCCGCAAAATGTACATAAAAAATATACTCATCTCACAGCCCCACAGACTAACACCACCTCCTTCGCCACAGAGAGCCAGTCAGCAACCAGACCTATGCAGCTGCTGGAGAAAGATTGCGTCACAAAAACACACAATCGTCATCTGCAGAGTAACTCTATCCCGCAGTGCCTGTGTCCATGTGCCTGCAAAGGCACGCGGAGGCGGGCATCCTATTGCGGAAGAAACTCATTTCTTTCCAGCAACGTCAGAACATTATGCATTTCCCTTCAGAAACACAGGGCAACAAGCGACAGAAGGGGGAGAAGACAGCGCTACACTGTCAGTCAAGAGCTGGTTGGGCCCCGCGCGCTGTGTTGACAAATTAAAGGTTTAATTGTTGCTGACACTTTACCACGGCAAGCATACCGAGGCTACTGTTTTTACACGGCACTGCTGCTCAGAGAGTCATTACGGGTTTAAAGGAAGCAGTAGTTGTTTATGCCCACTCTTTCAACCTTAAAAAGGGGTTTAAATTAACAGCCGTTGGAAAAAATACAGAAACAAAGTAGTTAAAGCTGTTTCCTTCTTCATAAAACGGTTTTGTCTTTCTATACGAGCACAATGACTTCCCTCCATGGCATATTGATTTGTACTTCATCGTGCCTGCTGCTGATGCTTCCCAATGGCACCCTACACACACAGCACACACGCACGTACCTTACCGCTTCCGTTTATGCAAAGTGCTTCTGCTGCTTCTTCCTCTTGCTGCTTCATGTCAAATAGAAGCCCGAAAATACCCGAAGTAAACTTCCAGTCCTCTTCCGTTCAAATTCTCTACTCCCTCTTGCCCCACCGTTTTTTGGAAAGATGCCGCATCGATTCTGCCGAACTTCATCTCGCATCATCAAAACACAATGCCAACACCGAACCGACCGTCTGCTGAAAGAGGAAACGGTGGCCGATGCTACGTGCAGCATAATAATAAGGCCAAACATAGACATCTCCGCGCAGCTCAGAATAGGAAGTTCCGCGACAGAAACGACCGCGCGGCGGGCTTCACTTATCGATTCTTCGCAGTTCTTCGCGTGCTCTCTGGCTGTCTCTTTCACTGCTGCCACAAGCCTAACACACGAGCAACTGCAGCAAAAAAAAAAAAAACTGCGGACCTTTACCGGCAAGGATAGGCGAAATATTATTGCCCATTAGTCGCCCATAAGTGCCGGGGCATTAGTGTGGAAGCACAACGCGTCGTTGCCCGGGGACAAAGAGCTCCAATGTGCGGCACATGTCCATTATCAGGCTGGCATGCAGACAGCTTCCGAAAACGTGCGGCTGATTCAGCAAATTGGAGGGCGACAAAAAAGCCTTTTCCCCACTTGGGCCTGACCGGACCGGCTTTATAAAGACAAATATGAATATGAACACTTTCTGCTCATCCCTCCCGAGAGCAGCCTGGAACCGAAAGAACGGGACTGGACGTTCCCAGCGTTTCTCATTGTCCCGGGAGATCCCTTTTTGGCATCTCCCAAAACCCCGAATCTAGCGACGTAAACAGGTAGAAGCACACCCAGGAGGACCCAGGGCAAAACGATTGGCAAAACGGTTCAACCAGCCCTGCACCATCACCACCAGAGCAAGCTAGGCGATAAATTTGTGTTATGGATTGTGTCCCTTTTCTCCCAGTCTGCATTTGGACGCACCTTCGGGCCTGGAAGTTGTTTGGTAGAATTCAAAATAGAACCTCTCCATTCAAAGCGGCTTCAAGGAAAGGAAGCTTATTTTTGAATGGCACTGGTCAGAGAGATAGAGAGAGAGAGAACCCAAAGATTCTGAGGAGAAAGAAAGTGATGATGTCCCCAAAATTATCAAATATTTTCCCTTTAACCTAAACTGCAAGTACTTTTCACAACGGGAACTTAAACAAAAAGGACTGTACACTTCGGACCACGGGAACGAACCAATGCTCAGGTGCTTGTACCGGACACTCTTCTGCTCTGCACCTCTGTTTGGGGTGTCTGGTGATGATTTATCTTCGTTGGATATCAACTTCAACCCGTACACACTCCCGCCTGGACGTTTTAGTCCAATGTTAACGACCGGAAAGGTCAACCAACCATAAAGCACGCTGACTGGCTGATGGCTGTGTATATTTTATTAAATGCCTGTCTTGCCTTTGCACCCAAAATTCGGGACGGAGGAAGGAAAAGGACGAATTTTTTAAAACAGTTTTTAAGGAGCGCGCTATAAACCATTGCCAAAGTGGAGTTTTGTAATAAAAGTTCGGGGAAGGTAACGTGGTGTGAGCATTCCAACAACTTTTCGGTTAAGTGTCAGCAGTTGAAGATGGAACAAACCCTCGCTCAACGGTAAGGATGGATAATCGATCCGGCATTCATCCTCTTTGTATAATAGTGTATGTGTGGGAGAGTCTTTAAGTTCCTTGTCGACAACAATGAAGGACGGGAGAATGATGTTAAAAATAGCTTCCATTCTGTATTCAATGCTGTCGCCGTTTGCTCTTTACCGAGGAGTAGCAGCAGCTTAAGCACAGTCAGAGAGCCATCATTCAAACGCGATCCATGCTCCATCCCAACTCACTAGAATCGATTCTTCCGGAGCACCGCAGCAAAAGTGGGGAATAACATTAAAACCATCGTCTTTGGGCGTGATTTACCGGAACACGGCATAAAGCTCATTCCCTCCGCTAATGTCCTAGGGAGGAATGATGCAGTTTTCATTGTGCTTTTGTTGTGTAGTTGCTAAACAAACAACAGCAACAACATCCTTCGCTCAGCTTCGGACCAGTGTGTGCTTCACGAACAATTTCATCTTGCAACGGTGGTGTGCACTACTATTCATCCCTATTATGCTCGGTAGCAATAGTTAGCTATAAAGAGCGGAAAAAAGAATTAAAAAAATCCACACCACCAACACTACCTCCAGGAAGGACACGCCACCACCAGGGATGCAGAGTACAGAAGGGAGCGCGCGCGCGTCTATTAGCCAGAGTGAGTAACTGTGTGCAACGGTGCAGAAAATGGAACAATAAGCTATGGCGCTTTTCCCCTCACCAAAACACGCTCAGTCATTCCCGGCAGGTTGTGTTGTGTTTTATGCTTTAACTTCACCGAACTTGGAAGTACAGTACTGCACAGTGAAGGCCAAACGAATGTAATGGAATCCAACTAGGTACGGAGTGCATTTAGGTATTCGAATCATTTCCTCCCTCTTTGAAAATTCATGTAAAATGCACTACAGAAATCTTTTAACTACTGCTTTGGGATTGAATTCGTTCGCTCTGTGAATCAACTAGCGACTCACTCTTGATTCGTTTCAGTCTGAGTAAGTCGCTAGTCAGCACAAAATCTCTGTGAATGAGAATCGACAGTTCGTACAGTTCTTTCAAGCGAGTTAACGAACTACGTTCTCCAAATTGTTTGAGTTCAGTTCGTTCGTTCGTTCGTTCGCCTAGAAGTGGTTGAAGCCCGTGGAATCACTGATAATCGGAAGTACAAATGAATGATGACTTGCTTGCACAAATTTTTGGCAGCTTATCAGACTGCCCAAACACTGGGCAGAAGAACAAAAAATCTACCGTTCACGTTCAGTTCGTTTATAAAAATAATCCGATTCATATAAGTTCTTCAAAAACGAATGATTTTCCTAATTCTGGTTGATCGCTTCCTAGAGGTGTACCCCAATAAACAGAACCGTACAATTCAATCAGTTCATTCCAAAGAACGAACGAACTACGTTAATCGAATCAACGTTCATCGGTTCTTAATAGATTATAACATACTAAGTTGTTAATAAAAAGAACATCCTACTCGTCTAAATGAAGAACGCCCTAGTACACTAGGTCGTCCATTTCCTCCCATACAAATATGAACGTGAACCGTATGATCAGGACGTTCACAAAAATAACGTCCTACTCGTCGAAATAAAGAACTAGTTTAGAAGTAAAGTAAAGAATAGTTTTGATGGTGCATCAACTGACGTAACGTAATTAACGTAAGAATCACGATTCAGAATCAGTTAATCTAAATGAAAGCTCTAATCGGATCACGTTCATGAAAATGAACTGAACTGCCCATGCTTAGTGAATCCGTACCATCAGATCCCAACTTGTATCATTCAAATAGTCCACCCTTCTACTTTCTACTTACATCATCTCTATGACAAGTATTCAGAGCGATTTGCTTGAATTTCAATGCTGTAAAGAACTCAACGATAAACAAAATACATGCTGCTACAAGTGTAGAGTTAATGAAGCAATTCCCAAATTCAAGTTTTGAAATCAAAAATGATTGTATTGACTTGCAGGCACTTTGCACTTCACATTTCAAACGAATGTTGAATGAACACTCTTTCACTCATCCTTCAATTTTCAAGAAGGCTTAACAATTTTCGTACGTCCACTAGGAAATTAATACCAGAAGCACACACACACACACACACCACGCTGCGCACTTAAAATGTTCCGTTCAATTTGCTTGCAGCTGTCAATTAGTGTTCCGGTTACATGGCCTCCAAAGAAGAGTGCGCTTCCCCACCTCATAGCCCTTCACCGGCCATTCACACACTTCGATCCAGAGCGCTCGGGTAAAATTAATAAAAATCATCACCATATGTCAAGCGTTCTTGAAAGAATTATTGCACGCTGAAGCCTGAGCCTCGTACGGAGTGAAATGCAAAATGAATTGCATGCTGCTGGTAGTCGCCGTTCTTCGCTGGCTTCTCCCGAACAGACCAGACTCCAGTTGTCATCATCGATTCGAAATCGTACTGTGCACAAAAGCTTCTGTCCTGTCCGCGCCACACAGCTCCAAAGAGCCTACCGCCCTCCAGAGCATCCGGTTCGAAATTGAACGATGATTTATGACGTAGTATGGAAATCGAGCCAAAACCCCCGTCCGAAAAAAGCTTTTTCTGTGGTGTTCGTTGTTCTCCGATGCAGAGTTTATTTTTCACATCGATTTTCACACATGCGGTTTCCAATTCTACGTGATTCACATTTCTCCAATCTCCAATAATATGTTTCGAAGGAGTGACAAATGAATGCACTATCACCCGGGAATGATGAATGTGACAGTGTTTTCAGCGAGAACAATTTCACAACCCAAAAACCATGGCCATATTGAACAATTCTACAAGCAAACAGATACAAATCTTCAAACTGGAAGCTTTCAACACGTTCCGAGGGGCAGGCAAAGAAACAGAGAAAATGCTACACTAATTAAGGCACAAATCAATTAAATGTGCGATCCAAACCGAAAATGGCTTGCCGTTTTCTCCTCCAATGAGTTCAACACACAACGCACTAGAACTTTTTGCCATTCCCGTTCCCTGTTCTCCCTGGAACAAAGGCGCTGGAAAGGGCAAGGGCGGTAAATTGCACTTCGCGTTCGAGTGTACGCCCCAACGCACCGCGTGTCTTTGCGCAAATGATTAACGATTGCATTAATTAGACGCTTTACGCCCGAGCTGCAATTTTGTAAATCGCACTTTGTAATTATGCTTTCTCGTGTGTCTCTGGCGCACCACACTGGCGCGGGCTCGTCGTTCGGTCAGTCTGGACTCTCGTTTGTGTTTGTCTTTCGCTTGATAGCACGTTTTATCTTCTCCAAACAGAGCACCCATTTATCATAACACGTTTTGGGGGGAGGGAAGGACGGGGAAGAAAGGAGGAAGTATGCGCTTCCTTTTCAGAATGTTTCACGATCTTGTTGTTGATCCTTGTTGTTCCCGACTCGGTGCAATCGGAGGCGCAATTAAAGCGCAAGCTCTTTTTGGTGGAAAATGACAGTTTCAGTTCGTTGAGAAACATTCTCTTTAAATGCAAAATTTCTACGCAAAACAAACACATTAACTCTTGCGCATTACATTGTAATATGCCTCGCCGATTCCCGTTACACGTGTGTCGGTGATGTTCACCTTTTGCAAGTCGTGCATATCAATGCACTAGCTGTGTTTATGCGAGCACGGTCCCAGTTGCTCACAATGGAAGAAACAAGGAAACACATTAAAACATTAATCATTTCTTGCATGCTCAAAGCGTCGCTCCGTGCGCCTACCTCCTCCTTTGCATCTACCGTTGCGGATTACGATAGGAAAATAGAAGAAACTTTCAATTAAACTTCCACTCACCTCAACTCGATTGATGAGCATTTTTCTCCACACAGTGCTTCTCAGAAAACGTAGAACCACCGGGAATGACGACAGGCACTCACGTCTACAAACGCTGAATAAATTTATGCGCGGAAATTGCGCATAAAAAATTGTTGCAATTGAATTAAACAAAAAAAAAAGAAAAAAACAAACCCAACGCGGACGCGCTGCTGTTGCCTTTGCTCTTCAGCTGGCGCAGCACGAGAATGGAATAGTTGTAAACAATAACAACGCTAACCCACCAAACACCCACCGACCCCGTTGCATTCCCTTGGTGCACTACTACACGCACTGGTGTATGTACGAGTGTACGTAACGTATAGAAAGAGAGAGAGATAGATAGAGAGAGAGAGAGAGAGAGAGAGAGAGAGAGAGAGAGAGAGAGAGGGCGACAAGCGGATGATGAGGCAAACATTTAGCAGCACCTTTCGTGTGTGATAAAAATAACGCTCACCTTCCTGCCGCAATCCCCCATCACCACCTTCTACAAATGTGTGCGTTATCGATACATTCGCGCAAGCCTGGCCCGTTGTGTTGAGGTACACGCGCCTTCGGAAACGTCACGTAACGACGATCCGCTGCCGCCGCGCGAAACGCAACGCGCAAACGTTGACGAGGATTAAAGAGACGCAACGCGACGGTGGCTGACACAAACGCCAACTCGAGACGACGGGGACCACCACCACCCTCAACCACCGTATGGTCCCACCATATGGGGAGGCGACCTTTACCACACACGAGAGTGCGGTGCTGTATTTATGTGCGCGAGTGTTTGTCTACCACATAATAATAATGGTTCTTTACTACCACCATCGTAGGAGGAAATAGAAGCTAGAATTGTGCTGCCTTTCCTGCTTGTCTGTAGAATGTAGCAATAGACAGATCACATTTCCTCTTCCCGCGTGAAGCGTGTGTTGCATCGTGTTGAGATTGTTAGCTGATAGCACCCCGATCGCCCTCATGATGACACACACGCGGTTGAGGAAGGAATCGCTGAAATTGCTTCATTATGGTGGGTGTGAGCGACTTCGATTGGAAGAGAGGTGAAAAAAAAACATCGATAACGTATTTAATGGATACATTAAAAAGAATTCTCGAGGAATAATTGAGCAGTAAAGTAAAATTGATTCATGGATTTGGTTAAATTGACAATAAACTTGACCCTATCAGACCAGACTAATAGTGTAGCTAGCACCGTACGATTCCAGAACAAGACCGGTCATCGACCAAATCCAAACCAAACCACCAACAGAGAGGATTTTCTTGACGATTTTTAAACTTGTTAAAGCATCTCTTTGTGATTGTTACTAACGAATCAATCTTATTTATAACTACGGGTAACTAACACGGCCCAAAATTTCCATGCTTAAGGCAAAAAGGAAAATATATATTACACTCATACCACTGAACATACACTCATAACAAAAAGCACGTTAATCTGACAGAGGAGATATATTCAAGCGCAGTATTGTTGTACTACACACCCTCATCATCTCTTCCCCTACCAAAACTCACACACCACGCTGCTCTCTTCCGGTTGACACGACCACAGCAACTTCCTTAAGCACAACACCATCATCTTCGTGCCTTTACAAATCTTTCCTATCGCTTCTTCAGCCTGTGGGCTACATCATTCCTTCCCAAACCACCATGTATCGTATCGTACTGCTAAAAATATCCTTCCCAGCGTGTGTTACAAAGGGCCGAGGGAAGAAAATACCGACCCCTAAGCGCTTCACCGCATGCCGCACACACATCCATCAAACTATGCTCCCGATGACGCCATACGGGGCCATACAAGACACAGCCACAACTGAAACTATTTTGTCGCTCCCCCATTCTGGAAAACAGTCCTCGTGGTGTACACTGCAATTGCCATTCTTCTCAAGCTCTTTTGCGGGTGTAGGTGATTATATATGTGTGCTCGCCTCGTCACATAATTTTTCCCACTCTGCCGACCCTCCCCCTTTTACACGAACCACGGTTAATAATTGATCAAACTATCACATCATCGCAAGTGACTCTGCGCAATGATTAGTGTCCCATCTTTGGCTCAACGATTCGACCACACACAAAAGTCACCACCACTCTCTGTTGCAGGAAAAGAGACGAGCGAATGGGAAGCAAACAGACAACCGCCGCCAGATCCTGATAAGGAGAATGTCTCTCCCTCACCTCCCCGGTCATGTGTTATACATATTGATGATTTACGCAATTGAAGAGCATTCGTTAGGGTTTGTGTTTGTGCAGAAAAAAAAAACCCCGAGACACAGCGAGCAAGAAACTAGGTTATCGATAACTGCACAACAAAGCAGCTTAATTCATATTACACGACGTTTGTGAGGCGATTGTTTTTTTTTTTTTTTGCTATCATCGCGCAATCAAGTTGGGGGTGATGGGTAGCATGAGGAACAGAGAAAGAGACAAAGACAGAGAGAGTAAGATATTACAAAGATCACGTTGAACACTCATTAATTCGCTGGAACTTCCTAACCCCATTCAAACAGCGTAAAACGTGATCTCCTCCGTAGAATTGGCGTCGAGTGCATATGTGTGTGTGTGTGGGAGAGGCCTCTTCCTTAGGCTCAGAAATAGAAATCTCAATTACCTGTTCCGAACTACGCGGAATGAATAATTAGACAAACCACAAATTGTCGTCCCCACACATTCAAACACACGAATTGATTCGTTTCACGCGGTTATCAAACACGCTTCGCTTCGTCGAGCGTACCTTAGAATATCTCAATAAAAAGCAACATTGTGTCGGGAATACATCCACCTCCAACAACACGGCAAAGTGCAGTGGCGGAACTCACACTGTGCTTCCCCCTTATCCCCTATAGATAAACATCGCATGTAGGGACAGGGACGGACGATGGAGGTTTCATTTACGGCAGGCGTGACCGCGCTGGGGACCGCCAAAAAGGGTTGCCAAAAATTATCGCACGTTCAATAAAATGTTGGGAGGCGATAGCTTTCACTGGAACACGTCGATGTGTCACCGACGCATTCGACGCAGTTCCCCTTCTCAACAGGGTGGTAGTAAGGTGCTCTGGGACCGATACCAACGGGGCAGGTCTATTTTAAGTTCAGTTGTTACCTGCCTGCTTTTTTCTCCACTTGAGAACGTTCATTTTCACTCTCGCTGACACTTCCGCAGGTGATATCTTGCCGCGGTGACATATCATTTATCAAACAAACCTTCCCCTCCCCAAGCTTCACCCTCCAGATGCAAGAACTCCGTTGCACATATGTTTAATTAACACCAGACCCTCGGTAGTCGCCACACCCTGAAGTCGCGTTATCAAACCAGAGCCCAGCGTCAGGACGGTAAATATGATGGAGGATTTACGATTCGGAGGGACACATGTGTATGAAATGGGGCCAACATTCTCACTTCGATCTAGGTTATACTTAGCACCTCAAACATTCAGTTCAATGTTTAATCACAGTTCTATTCTTGAGGCACAAAGTTACTTCGAAGGAAAGTACAGTTCTTTTCATCTATTTTGGAAATGTCTCGTTAGGAAAAGATGGACAAGGTGTGTCTCCGCCGCTCTCTCTACCTAATTATGGGTGTGAAACTATCCCATCGATAGAAGGAACATTCCCGATAACCATTTGCTCAAACAGGTGTGGTAAAGGAAGGTATGTTACTGCTGGACCAAAGCTGGACCTTTAAAGACATCAAGAATTCAAACCAAAATTCCAACCATCTGACACTCACCAACACTGCCACCGTGACGCACCGTGAGCGTGTGTGAATTGCAGCAGTTGATGCTGAACGCAGAAAGTATTTCAAGGCCCACTTAGCACTTAGTTTTAAAGCGACACACACACGGGAATGTGTACGTCCATAAAGCGCGCGCGTGAACTGACAGCTGGAAGGTAACCTCATTCTCGGCAGGCTGTGACGTCCGATCGGGCGGCTGTAATGTGTACACCTTTGTACCCCACACCCTGTGCCACAAAGAAGCCGTCGTTGGGGCCGTGTCCCAATTTCTCAATCAGTCGCGCGATTCGTCTTGCTCTTCGTCCGAAAAAAAAAAAAAACGTTCACATCAGCGGTTTGTCGGCGCGAAGGAAATAAGATGAGTACCTCTCTTATCAGCCACCGTGTGTGTCGATTGCTGATTCCCCGTTTCTCTCTGGAAGCGATCAACCTTCACCTTACAATTTCCGCAAAGGCCCGGTGCGGGCAGGAGCATGAGAAGGCCAATAAGGAATCGATCGATCCGGCGCTATTTTTAAGGTTGCCCTCGGGGGATTTTGTGTGTGTGTGTGTGTGTGTGTCTGTTTGCTGTTTCTGCCATCTCTGGCTCGATTTGTTAAACAACGCGCGGGACACCACCGACTTGCCGTGGGGAATCTTCCCAAAGGGTCGACTATTTGGCACAGTTTATCGGTCGCTGTTGGCTATTTCGGTGACGTCATGCTGCTGCCGTATTGTATTGGGAAGATTCATTACGCAGGAGCAGATTAGATTCAGAAGGAAATTGGAATAAAACAAACAAACCCCTCATTTGCGTCGTTTGCCGATTCTGAGACGACAGAGAGAAAAAAGCGTAATTTAATAGCGTCATAAGTAAAGAGCGCACAGTGCCCCGTATAATGACTGTAATGGACACGGCTGTGGGAGATAAAGTCAAGCGGGAGCAGATTGATCACTTTTATCTTGAACTTTCTGTACCCGTGCCGTAACTGAGCGTAATTAAAACAATAAATCAATAATGCGCCTCCAAACAATTGGATGAATTTGTTCTTGTGAGCTGGGAAGAATGAGTTGCTGGGCGACCGTAATGGAAGTTATTGGAGCAGTAGGCTGTCATATTTACCCAAGAAGTCTTTCCCAACTAATGGAAACAAGGCAATGCGTTATCAGGGAGTAAAGACAACTTTGAAATAACTTCCAATAAGACATAGATCATGAAATTAGATAATTGTTGGGACAACTGGTTGAGCTCTGGACAAACTTAGCATGACAACTACTTGTTTGAGTCTAAAGAGACGACATTTTGGATCAATATGACACAGAGGTTCACATGCTTTACCTGATTGCCTGAGCTTGATTGGACACTTGCAGATCTATTTCTATGACTTTACGTCTTTTAGTCTGTAATAAATAGACTTCAGCGATTAAATCAAACTTTACTCCGGTTTAGAGCTACATTTTCCAGTCAAGCTACTGTTTAGGTAGTTCCCAAATTTCTTGAAGTATCTCTACTCCTAATAGACTGAACAGCACTAGCAAATGCTTACTAGATGCTCCGAGTCCCGGATGATCTTCTATTTGCTGGTTGGATTAAACGAGTGAATTGCAATTATTACCGGTAACGAACTTATCAATTCCAAGACTTTGCCCAGGAATTGGAGCATCCAAAATTTAACTCAGCAAACCACACAACGTAGATTGATTGCCCCGACCGGGACAGAGAGAGATTGATTTCTTGATTGGAGGTTTAGGGCTCTGCCAATCTCGCCACCCCTGGGGCGCACACATGACATTGAAACAGCAACAAACTAGCCAAACGCGCCCCACCAATGCTAATCCCTTATCAGTTTCCAGCAAACAGAAGTAACCGTGCAAGGTGGACGAACAAGCTTAGTCACAGCCTTGCAGCGGAATTAGGTTTGCCAAGGACGAAGGTTATCAACGGGACATTCGCAGAAAAAAGAAAAGGAACGATGGAGATGGGAAGAAGAAAACGTCATAATAAATGGATCATTTCAATCAATCGTCTCCATACATCACACACGCGCTCACACTTACCATACGACACCGAACGCGCCGTAACCGATTGGCCGATCCGGCTGGACATCCTGCGGGACGGCCGGCGGCTGGAAGTAGGGTGCGGCCGCGGCCAGGATGGCGCCCTGCGGCGCACCGGCAGCTCCTCCTTGTACCAGCGACATCGAGACACTCATGGAGACCCCCCGTGATTGCCTGGCAGGGCCACCGACAGCCGCCATTCAGCCGTTGCGCATAACCCGCGGCCGCCTTCCACCGATCCCACGCCTTACACGCACCGGTGGAGATGAGTTAAGGGGAGGGGGCGGGGGAGAAGATGCTCACACACACACACACACACTCGCGCTCGCTGTTACGGCGCTTCTACGCGATGACTCCGTGAAAAACCCCGGAAAATGTACGCGCGGAACACAATGCGGAACGCGCGAAAAACTCACTCGCTCTCACTCTTTCGCTCTCTTTCTCTTTCACTCTAAGCACAGCACAACAATAGCAATGAGGGAGGGGCGCGCCAAAGGGTTTGTTGCCTTTGTGTGTTTTCCCCTTTCGCGACTTGGGCGGCCACACACGCGGCACGCACAAATGGAAACTTTCTTTCACACACAAACACACAATATTGCACAACCACACGCGCACACGCACACACACACACGCAAGCACGCACTTCCGGAAATGTTGTAGCAGCAGGCTGCTTCTTGAACGGCTTTGCTTGCTTGGCGTTTGTTTCTATCTTTGTCTCACTTCTTCAACACACACACAGGCTGCCTGCTGAGATTCGGAGAAAAGGGAAAAGGGATTTATTTTTTTTGAAAACGCCTTTTCGCGAGTTATCTATTACGCGGAAAGATTTATATGCGTTTTTTTACAGAAATGATAAAAACATACACACACACGCGCACAGCGAGTTTGAAGATAAATATCTTTTACTACACTTTCCCCCCCCCCAAAAACGTCGAGGAAGTGCACGATGCTTGCAATGGAGCGCAACAAAATGGACACTTTTGCTTCGACGCGTTTTTTTGTGTGTTGCTTGGATGTTTGGAAGGAATTCTTTGCTTCTACTTCTTCTTCTTCTTCTTTGCACTTTCGCTTCGCACCTTTAATTTGTGCACAAATTTCGCGATGCAGGTTTACCCCCACGCATGTGTTTGTGTGTGTGTATTAATAATCAAGGTTAAGAAAGAATGGAAGCGTGAAGAAGCACAACCAGAACGGAACAATAGAGAACCATGGCAGCTCACGCATGATTTACCACGCGGGCGCATGCACACACACACACACACATACACACAGAACAGAAAGGGAATAATTGCAATGGCATTGACTGATGAAATTTTGCACTCAAGATGCGTGTGCTGTTCTGAGTCACCGCGGTCCATCGGCACGCAGCAGCAGCAGCAACAACTCAATAATACACTGTCGATGATGATGACGATGACGACAGTGAAGAGGATAGCAGATATATACAACACGCGCAGGTAAGTTTTAATTTACACAATCGTCATCGCCTCCTGGGTCGTGTTATTTGTTATTGTAATTGAGCACTTGAGCGGCGGTTTGGTGCCCCCCTTTCTTTGCGCAGGAAACTAATTTCCGCTACCGGGAGCGCAAACACCGACGACACCACAAGCGTGTTCCTTCCAACACATATATGTATCACTTTCCCTGCTTCGTCTTTCAGCCGTGTGTTCTTGGGTGGAACGGGCCCTGGTAAGGAACAGCGGAGCAGTAGAATTAAAGGCACACGCACACACACAGTTACCATGGACACGCGCTGTCCCTTTCGAATCGATGATTGCTTTTGACAGAAGATGATTCTTTCTATTTCCAACGCACAAACACACACACAAACACACGTCTCAGCCTGTCCGGTTAAGCGCAACCGGAAGCTTTCCTTCCACCGTACAAAACACACACACACACACATTAAGAAAGCACTACACGCGCAGCAAACAACGCAAAAAAAAGATAGTTTTGTCAGCTGTTTGACGGCGACGGCGACGGCAGCGTGACAGACAGCGCTCTTTGTGCGCTCGCGAAGGTCGCGAATTAGTCTCCGCCGCGTGATCCACTTTTCAACCGCGATTGAGACGGTGCGCCCGAGATAGTAAGTGTGTGAGGAAGTATTTGCGACAGCAGCACCACAGCACCACCAGCAGCAACAGCGAGCGAGCGAGCGCTTCTTGTGCCCTGAAAACACTAGAGAACGCACACACAGGCACGTACGCACGCACACAGTGTGGCCGGCAGAGAGGAGGGGGGATGGCGTTGCGTAAAAAAAAACACTAGACGGGTGGTGGTGGTGGTGGCTGTTTCTTTGCTCTTTCCTTTACCATTTGTACGGTAATTAGCAAAATCGCACGAAACACAAAGCTCAATCGTGACGGTAGATATTGTTTACACTGTACGCACTACATACAATCAGCCGTAGATAGACACACACACACACAAGCGCAAGTCGAACACAGCCGCTGGCAAAAGCAATGGGCGATTTCCTTTTTGACGAGGGTTCTAGACAACCACCAACCACCACTAACACAGCACCAACCACCACCACTACCACCATCTTTCCCCTGGATTGGGAATCCACCGACACGCACCAAGGGCTCTCACAGGGCACACGAAAGGGACGGGATGAATAAAAAAAAAACGGACAAACACCAACACAAGGGAGATGCGCCTACTTGCTTTCCCAGGGTATTGCAGCGCAGCACACACGGATGGTGTGCGAACGGAGCGACCAAAAAAAAGCCTCCTCCCTTTTCCCTTTGCCGGCCCTAAAGCTTGCTTGCGCTGGCTGACTGCCTGCCTGGATGGGTTGCCTGGGTTACGACGCGTGCATTTTCCTTCCCGTGGCCGATGGTGTGTGTGTGTGTCTTTCACTGGACGGTGACAATTTTCACTTACGCACCTTTTGCACTTGTGGTTTCACTGATTCTTCACCACACACACACAGACACGCGCGAGAACGCAACCACACAGCTAGGGGACCGGGAATGTGGTGCTGCTGTTGCCCTTTCCGGAGCCGTAGTTGGACAGAGGGTATGTGTGCAGACAGCCGCAGCAGGCACCGAGGAGGGTGGTGTTATGTTGCACGAGCACGGCCGTCTCTGTGTCGTTCGTCGTTCTAGAGATCCGTTTGTTACAATTTCCCAAACGAAGCGACACAGGTCCGCTCTCCTTGCGTGCTGGAACAATAATACAAAAAACTAGAAGCGTTTCTGGTGCGGATGACACTGTTGGGGCCAGTTCTGACAGCTGCGCCCGTGAGCGGGTGAGCGAGGCGGAATGCTACGAACATGCTGCTGTCTCGTTTGTTCGTACGTGCTTGAAGCGTAGAGGGAAAGAGAGCTGTCAGTCCATGTTCGAATTGGCTTCTATCTCTTTCGATCTTTTCGGGTGACGTTGCCTGTCAAATTGTGATCTGCTGGGAAATGCTCGCTTTTTATATATTTTTAGCGATAAAATAATGATTTCAGCCTACAACAAAATGCAAATTTATTTCATCGTTTGTTTTCTATTGAACTAATCGATCTAATGTTAGTTTCAAATTTGATTTTGATTTGACCTAAAGCACTGTCTACACATTTGTGAAAGCGAAGCTCCAGCAGCGCCATCTGCAGGGTTATTTAAGCATCATCTCAACGGACAACTTTAAATAAATCCGTTTCAAAATTCACAAATCAAACCGAAAAAACACACACACACACTTTTTTTAAATGCACACATGCGTTTTACATCATTTATTTAAACTCGGACCCATATACGTTCCAATATGTATGATTGATTTCAGTTACATCTGATCCATCCGCACTCGTTCTCTCTCTCTCTCTCTATGCCTGTCTGGCTTGCGGTGCTTTACACATTTACCCTATTTTCCAATTCCCTACCCGCCTAGCGAACTACTACGAGCTCGTTCGGCAAACTTATTGCACCAAAGAACCGGGAGCCTAAGAAAGTGTGTGCATGTGTGTTCAGAATACAGTAACCGTTTACAACGGTTCTACCTTCCTGTTTGCGCATTCAACTCCCTTCCCTTCGCTTTTACACATACACGATACCACACACACAGGTTCAAAAAATAGTTTCTTATCTTGGTTACACAAATAGAGTATAAATATTAGATTATCAATTGTTTTTTTTTACGCTGCCTACGGGGTTTTATAAACTGATTTTATAAAATAAACACATTCGACGTGCCTGATCGATCCGGGTTTTCCCTTTTGCCTACCTCTGCTGACTCGGTCTCCTTGACTCCTTGTTTTATGCTTTCCTCGCTACACATAGAGACACTAAACGCAATACGTTACTGTTGCTACTATTGATTTACATACACATTCATATACACACACACCAACGGGACACATTTGGGTACACCGAAAACACACTGGCTGTCTGGGGTTTTGCGAAATTTCTATACTGTTGCACCTAAAATGTGTTGATCTCTGTTCTTTTCTGTTGTTTAGTGGATTGCACAATGCTTGCTTGCCTCTAAATACCTTCCAAACACGTGCGCGGGGCTAAGATTCTCATCACTGGGGACTCATTCTTTACTGAGTTTACTTTCTCTCTCTCTCTCTTCCTCGATCGGATTAGCCCGTATCAGTAGTATCCTACGCTTACTATCACAGTTTAATGGATTTAATATACGTTTCCCCCCGCTCCCATTCGGAATTCATAAGATAAATAATTCTGGATATCCGGTTTCCGCGCCATTTTCGGCAGCAGAAGCAGGGAAGCACGACTGCTTACGACAGCTCGAACCCGGTGTTGCTGGATATGGCGTACCGCAGCTTGTCCCGCAGCATGCTCTTCTTCTGGTAGTTCGGCAGCTTCAGCAGATTGAAGCAGGTGGACGAGGTGGGCAGCCGGTTCAGCGGATCCTTCTTGCGGATCGTAAAGAAGCCCCGTATGACCGACCCGACCGTGTCGCCTATGTCCTCGTCGTCGCCCACCTCGACGCACCGTATGGAAAAGGGTGGCTCCAGGTGTGCAAAGCCCAGCAGCGGCGGTTTCGAACAGCTCGTCACAAACTAAAAATGACCGGGGGGGTGGGGAATAGGTGAATAATGTTACATTCATGGGAGCACAGACTCCCCAACAAACCTTCAGGAATAGCTTTTTCTCCTCCTCGGTGAAATCTTTGGCAAGAATGTCCCACAGCCAACCGACCACCCGATGGCCGTCGTGAAATCCGCCGTAATACTGGGTGTGCTTTCGCAGATCCTTCAAATCCAGCGGCGATGTGTCGCCCGAGATAAGCCGTTGGAGCTACAAATTCGAAATAAAACAAAATTAATTCCAATGGAAAGTCATAATTGCACTAAGAAATAGCCAACCTCCGGGGTGGAAAACAGCGCCAACCAGTCCGGATTGACGATGCACCGAAAGCCGCGGATGAATGCGGCCGTTTGATCGCGGATTTGCGTGTGCATGCGGAAGTATGCCATGTAGTGGATGTAATTAATTCTGCAAAAAAAAAGGGAAAACCCCGCGTTAAACTACATTCACCCGCAAAATATCATTCACCCTACTTGTTATCATTGTTAACCGCTCGCGCCCTCCCGCCCGGATGCAGCTCGTGCGTCACTATCTTCCCCATCACATCCTCGTCCACGCTGAACGTCAGGTCGAGATCGGCCACATCGCCCTGATAGTGCTTGATGAACGTAAGGCTCCGGTACAGCTCCTTGTCGAGCGACGGCAGCTCGTCCATACAGCTGTACAGGGCCTGCTGCGTCTGCCCGAGCACCTGCGACAGGAAGAAGGACGCAAACGGCACATCCACCACGATGCCCTCGTACACCGCCTTCCCGAGCATGCGCCCCACAAACTCGAACAGTGCCAGATGGTTCTCCTGCATGTGGGACGTCGGCGAAGGGTACAGCCGCTGTTCCGTGGTCGTTTTGAACAGATTCAGCGACGGATCAAACACACGCTTGATCGTTTCCTCCAGAAACTCCTTAAACACACCGTCCTGATCGATGCCCGCCTCATCCAGCCCCTGCTGGTTGATGAACCGCACCCGAATTACCCCCTTCAGGCCGTGCGGTGGCAGGGCGGCCAGCTGCCGGTAGCCATCCTCCACGATGCGGTCCCGATGGACGGTGACCAGGGCGGAGCTGGGCGATGCGCAGGCCGACTCCGTTAGCCCCAGCACCGCCTTCTCGTTCTGCACAAACTTCCGGAACAGCTGCACCCGGTCCTCGTGCGGTATGATGTGGGGCATCTTTTGCAGCAAGATCTGGGTGTGCTTTTTGCCCTTCTCCAGGTCGGCCAGAAAATGGGACGGTCGAATGTCCCGGATCAGCCAGTGGTTGGGCGGTGCGAACTGCCGCCGGCAGTCACGCCGGTATAGGCAGAGCAGCAGCGTGTGGATGGAGACGAACAGTGGGGCACTGGTGGCCGTCTTCGCGTCCAGTATCTGGTCCTGTATCGTGCGGTACAGGAAGGTGTTGAGGAAGTGGGACAGCACGATGTAGTCGTTCAGCGTGAACGGTGTTTGCTGTTCGTACATTTCCAGATCGTCCAAAATGCTGCGTTTGAGAGAGAGAGAGAGAGAGAGAGAGAGAGAGAGAGAGGGATTGAATTAGAAAGAGAGCTCCAGTGTAGTGGTGAGAGCTCGGAATCGGACCTACCCGATTCCGATTCCGTGTTTAGAATCAATCCCGGAGCCGATTCCGGAGCTGATTCCGGAGTTGATACCGGAGCCGATTTCGGAGTTGAATGCGGCAATGGAATCGATTCTGGAATCGGCTCCGGAATTGGTTTCGGAATCGGTTCCAGGATTGGATTTGGCTTCAGAATCGGAATCGGCTCCGGAATTGGCGACGGAATCATACTCGGTTCCGGAATCTAAATCTGCTCCGGAATCGGAATAGGTTCTGTAATCAGACTTGGCTCCGGAATTGGAATTGACCTGGAAATCGCAATTTGTTCCGGTAACAGAATCAGAATTGACTCCAAAATTGGAATTAGCTCCAGAATAAGAAACAGTTCTTGAATTTAAATAGGAAGTTTCTGCAGCGAGATCAGTCCGGTAATCTCCATGAGAATGGATCGTTTACAAGTAAATTTTGATTCTGTTTGGCTATCAATGGGTAGCGTCATTGGATCCAAACGTCTTTTCTTATGGAGATGCCAAAACCGACTCCGATTTCGAAGCCGATTTTGATTTCGGAGCTGATTCCGCAACCAACTCCCAACCAACCGATCCCAATTCTGGAGCCGATTCCGGAACCAAATTCGGAACCAATTCCGGAGCCGATTCTGGAAACTGATTCCCGAAACTATTATCCGGAATCGATTCCAGAAATCTTCGAAATTAGCCGGAATCGATTCCGACGAAAACGTCATTTCTCCCATCACTACTCCAGTGGGGCAAACTGTTCAACTTACGTCACGTAGTGCGTCATGCAGTCACAGAACAGGGAAAGAAGCAGCAGCGGTGGTGCATAGTTCGTTTGACTGACTTGCAGCAGCTCGATGAACCCCTTCAGCCCACAATTCGGTCCGATCGATCCCAACAGCAGCCACAGATCGTGCAGCACGGTGTCATTGTAACAAAGGCCTGGGGAAAAAAATGAACAAACCGTTATTAAATGCCTACTTTCCCACCCTTCTCCCCTTTACCGACGCATCCTCACCCGAAAGAATGTCTAGCCGCAGCTGCGACAGCGCGCTCAGCGCCGCATGGTACATCGAGCAGGTCAGCGCCACACGCGAAACCTCCGCGCAACCGAGCTTCCGGTACATTTTGCCCGCCTTGTTCGGCTGGCCCTTCATCGAACTGCGCTCGAACGTAAGCGCCCGCTTTAACAGATTCCCCGTACTGTTACCGCTCGGGATCGGATAATCGATCGTTTCGTATCCAACCGCCAGCTCCTTCAAATTGTCGCCCAGCAGCAGCTTCACGATGCGATGGTTCCACAGCAGATGGATCTGTTTCTTGATCAGCGGCAAGTTTTCGTGCTGCAGCCGATCCTTCCCGGGCGAGAACCACCCCAACAGCTCGTGCCACTGCGTGAAGGCACCGCCCGCCTGGCTGAGACTGTTCAGTATCCCGTTCAGCAGCTGCGTCACCACGAACGTGAAGGCCGGGTACGCCAGCTTGGCCGCATTTTCCGGCGCTTCCAGATAGTACAGATGCACGATGTTCGCGAGCAGCGCGAGCAGATTGCTGTTCTGCAGGCTGGCCACCACAAACTTGGTCGACTGTTCGCCGCTCAGCAGATCGAGCGTCTTTTCGAGCGTCCCGTGCGACTGCACGCTCACCAGACACTCAGGCGTGTACTGTTCCAGCTGCATCATCATCCCCGGGACGGACAGAATCTGCACGAGGAACTGGCTGAGCAGGTTCTCGCTGAAGCCGGACGATACGAGCGGCCGCAGGGCAAGCGTCACCAGGGCGGTGAGGGAGATGGGCTTCAAATTCACCACCGGCCGGCAGGTGCCCTTCACCAGCACGTTGCGCAGCGTTAGGTAGAACCCTTTCTGCACCAGATCGCCCATCACGTTCGCGCACAGCTGCGTCATGCCGGGCTTCAGCCCGGCCAGCGCTTTGTTCCGCAGCAGGGCCCAGCTGTTGATGGACGTGAACGCAACGAGCGTGTGCAGGTATAAGGCCAACGTGATGCTGTCGCTGTGCACCTCCGGCTTGAGCAGCTCGATCGCGGTGCAGCACCGGTACAGCAGCTTCTTGATGTGCCGTATCCAGGCCAGACTGAGCTCCTTGTTGAACGCCACCCCGATGTAGCTGGTTTTGGGCGAGTCCGAGTCGAGGCTGGCGACCAGATAGCGGCACAGGCGCTCCAGCCGCTCCCGGTGCGGGGCCGATTCCGGTGCGCTCGTTTCCGCCTTCCACTGGAGCAGGAAGTGGCTGGCGGCACCGTACACTCTCAGGCTGGGTTTCAGCTCGATCGGTTTGCCGACGCTGGTGACCGGTGGAAGCAGTTCGTCAAATTCATTGCTGGAAAATGGAGAGGAGGGAGCCATGTTAATGAAACACGATCGTAAACCAAAACCACAATGAGGAATACTCACAGAATTCTTTGCCGAAACTTGGTGCGTGCCAGCCAGCCGCGGATGGTGCGCTGCAGCAGCAGTATGGAACGGTCCCGCCGCTCTTCCTGGGCCCGCTCATGGGCCCGCTCTTCCCGCGCTGCCTTCGTTTGGACGAGGAAACTGTCCTTGTTCGTTTCGGTACGCCCAAACATGACTGTTGCTGTTGTTGCTGTTGTTGCTATGCGAAGTTTCCGTTTCACCGCACACTACGACCAGAGAAAAAAGGGGTGTGGAGAGAAAGGAAAAAAACGCTAATAAAAACACAGTGCGCTGCTAATTGACCCACCCCGCGATGACGTCTGACGGCTGAGGTCGGGCGTGTCGGGAGGCTGTAGTGGACGTTGGAGCATCTATCTACACGTCTCGACACGATGCAACACAACAACAACTTGCTGCATCGTATAAAGTACACCCTTTCCGATGGGTTGAAAGTTCTCCTCTTCCGTACTGCACTGTCCCGACCCTCGGGTGACTCAGGCTCTGTCTGCTTTTTCCGCCGTTCACCCTTCTACCTTAGTGCTCCTAGTTCTCTTATCAACATCCCGAAATTCGATGCGCCCCGCGTATATACAACACAGCACCCTTTGCCTCCTATGATGCTGGCACACACTGGAGGCAAGAGCGAGGGAAACGTACCTTTATCGCTGCTGCATGATGTAATTCGCCCGCGGAAAACGTATGCCCACTGGCCCACTGGGAAAGCGAGGAAAGCAACAGGGAAACAGCGGACGCTTTTGCTTTGCTTTCGTTTTTGCGTCACAATTCAAGAAAAACACACAAGGAGGTAGAAATTTTCCGTCCCTCAGCTGTTGTGATTGTTGTTTTTTTTTTTGTTCTGTCTGCCCTCCGTTGTTTTTCGCTGTCAAATTGCTCAGTGCGCACAGCGGGAAACGCTGTGGACGACAGTGCCTGAAATCGATAAATAATGAGAATGGAAGAAGAGTTACAAATCATAAAAATGAGATAAAAGTTCATTTTTTTCTGTTTTATTTTTTATTTTCAATCTGATAATGTCACAAGCTTTGCAAAAGGATAAATGATTTATAAAAGTGCTCACATAATTTGTCCTATTATTCATAAACGTCGCATTCCTACCCCCATCAGCAGTTAGCAAAGAGGATTTGAAATGACAGTTGAACATGACAAACGGTCTCACAAAAGATCGTGGCATTTTATTTGGCTTAGAATTGTGTGGAAAATGGATTATTACAAAGCCTTGAATGACGAATACATTTAAAACTAGTTGTGTATGCAAATTCTAATTTAAATTTTAGTACATTATTGCTCAGTTCTTTCCAATGACACTTCCCAAATAGCCAGCTTGTACTTTATAGCTGATTTAGGGCTGTTTAACGAAAAATCGTTCCGATGTCGTACTTTGTGGCTGATTAAGAGATAGACGGTACTTTGCGGAACTATGGAGCTTTTTAACAGGCACATGGTACTCTTTGGAACTTTGCGGCTGATTAGCACTATGTGTAGGGTTCATGATAGAACTTTAAGGCTTGTTAAGAGTGTGTATCGAACTTGGTGGAGCTTCATAGCTTTTTAATGCATGGCATCGGTACAAGGTGGATCTTGTCAAAGTGTCAAAGAGAGACGCCGTCAATCATCTCATTGCTGCTGTACAAGTTAGATAAGTTAATTAAAGAAGGAATATTGAGTGAAGTGATTGTGAATTGTGTAAAATTTTGTGTAATTCATCAATACAAAAGATTTAAAAATATACATATGTGTTTAAACGAAACAAATCTTGTTGTTTATTTCATCGATGACGCTTGCTTGAAAATAAAACACACAGAAAAATAATCCCTGGAATCGTGGCATAAGGAAGCTGCTTAGGCGCTGTTTTAAAGACCCACATAGAACTTTGATACTGTTTATCTACTGCAAAAGGCGAATTAGAGCAGCGATCTTTAGCGTGCCAAAATGAGCTGCTTAAGCAATTCTGGCTATTTGGGTTAATTCCTAGTTCTGGTATGTAGTTGACCAGTTCCCATCTTATGCAAAAGAAATAAAGAACTGAAATTCTCGTTATTTTGTTTTTCTACTAGAGCGCAACGACATAAGGCACACATCTCAACTACTGAGCCAATTTTGATTACCAAAAACTAGCACTCAACTCATTCTCGTTCAGGAAACATAAGTCACACTATAAAGCATACTTTAAATTCAAAACGGCAAGAGTTCTAAAGGCTCAACCCTCTTCCAATACCCTTAACAAATGCACAATAGCCCTGCTTTGCTCAACACTCAACACCCGAATCATCGGACAAAACAACCCTCTCAATGGCACATTTGTTTGGGGGTACATCAGTTTGTTTTGTCCAACTGGATCAATCCATCCCTCCAGCTCCACCCATTGTTACCTCACAGGTAGGATGCGCTTTGCCAGAAGAAGAAGAAGAAGAACAAAAAAACCCTCTTTCACCACTCGAAACTGAACCAGTTCGCATTGTTCCGACTCAAGTGTAATCCTTTTTTGGGACGGCTTTACCGAAAATCGCGACCAAACGTACACACACACCATTTCGCTGCCCGTGTTCGAAGGTTCCCATTGGAAACCTGTCAGCAAACAGTTGGTAGGTGGATTACTAGATGGCATCCGCTTGATCCTTTTCGTACTCGCCGCCGCTGTCGCTCATTGGATCGCTTGTGCTTGTGTTCTTCGGGCGATCTACGGGGACGATCTTCGCTTTCGAAGCGGGACATGTTTTCATTTCTAATTACTAAATTCTCCGCTCATTATCTGCTGCCGTCTGTGACAAGTCTCGAACAGTGGAAGCTCCCGTTCTCCCGTATGCGATTAGACCAAACTAAAGGGGACTGACTGACTGTCCCTGGGACTGTGTTTTGTGCGTTAATGATATGCCCAAGCTCCCAAGGCCGAAGATCGTTCACTCATGCGTGATTGCAGTCCTCCGTTGTGTGTGTGTGTGTGTGTGTGTGTGTGTGTGTGTGTGTGTGTGTGTGTGTGTGTTCCCTGTGTCCCCGTAAACAGCATAAGCCCTAATCTTGTCTTTCCTCACCGATGCGACACCGATGCCGGAATAGGACTACAGTGTGTGTGTGTGTGTGTGTGTGTGTGTTTTTGGTGAAACAATTTCACCGTCCTTTTTTGGGCGCATCGAACCGCATCCGGGTTTGTTGTCTCTGCCGGCCCGCGGACACACTCAACACCGAAAGGAGATAATCCACTAACCCCGGCCACTGAGTGTCCTTTATGGGACATTTTTTTTTTCTGCAGATCGCTTGGAATGTTGTACCTCAACAAGGGCCAGTTCGGTCCGGCGACAAAGAGAGCCACCGAAGCGAAAGAATGCGATGACCATATGGGCTTGCATGGAAAGCTCATTAGCAACATAGAAGGCCATGGAAGGCGGTGTGTTTGCGTAGTTGATGCGCCAATGCGCATCATTCGGGCGCAAAATTGCCAAACCTTCTGCTCGGGTGACAATTCTACCAAGCGCACAAAGAGCAGCAGGCCACGGAGTCCCTTTTTCGGAGCAGCAGCTCATGCCTTCCGGGTGGAATCGCAGAACGTACCAAATGGTCACATTTCTCCTGAAGAAACATTTGGACGGGAGAGAAAAGCTGTTCGCCTGAGGGAGAGAACAATTTCACTGTCACACAGTGTATCTCTCCGGGAGGTTTTGCTTCACAAACGATCGCCTCCTTGATCGTGGCGCGCACGCCGTCGATCGCTATCGGCGGTAATCTTTCTAATTGGCTAGCTTTCTTGATATCTTAATTGAGGTTGTTTGCTGGGGCTGTATGTGTTTGGATTGGTGTGTGGAGTGCTACGTACGGACGGATTGAAGTCCGCTTTGATGAAGGGGGTAGAACCGCTATTCGTTGACTAATTGTGTTAAATTGATGGCTAAAACTGCTGCCATTTTACAGTAGTATGGCCGAAGAAATGGCGGAACAAAGAGAACAAAGTGATCAGAACAAGGAGACGCCTTTAAAGGGAAGCTAAATGGGATATTTGATGTTGAAATTCTTTTCAAAAAATGTCGTCCTACGTACATTTCTTTCTTTATCCAGTTCCACACTTGTCGACCTAGTTTTATTTTATTTCTATTTTTTTTTTGTTGCAATCCTAAACACACTCTTCCAGCAGTGTGGTGGTGTAACACGCCCGGCTCGCCATTTTCGCAGAACGACACTTTATTACCGGTCAGCGCTAATTGGTTTTGGCGATTTGTGCGACATTTCGGGGCTACTCTGCTACTCGGCCGCCGCACAGTCGGCATACCGGTCTTTGAACGGCGGGGGTACGCGAGATAAGGAGTGACATACCCACCCTCCCCCTCGGTGTGCGGCATCTGAGATCTTTTCCCACCTTTTTGAAACGCAACCGACGACGCCAGAGACCGGTAGCCCTGTGGCCGCCCTCCGCGCTCCCTCCAGCACCCGTCGTAATTAGACGACGATTGCCTGCCGCCATTCCGCCACGAAACGATCTGTGCGGACGTGGGGTTGTGTGTGTGTGGGGTTGCAATAATTGCTAGACGTTTGCTGTTTTTTTCGTGTTTGCATTTTACCACTTTTTTGCCTTTTCCTTTGACATGGCGTGTGTAGAGCGTGGAATGAAATGGTGATTTAGCGGTTGGAATTTCACCAGCTAGAGCTAGAAGAACGCATGGCAATGGGGAGAACGGCACGCTATGGATATGGAAATGATACATGCACACACACACACATAGAGACGCTTTGAGAGCACTTCTGGAATGGCACATTCCATGGAATGCTTTGATAATTCTATCTCCTGCAGGTGATCTTTCGGTGGAGGTAGGCCTTAGTTACCAGCTGAACTTCTTTGGGCCAAAGCTTTTGGGCGATACTTGCAAAGGGTGCTTTAAATTTATTGTAGGGGAAGCTAGGTAAAGACGGACACGTTAAGGAAAATGGTAAAAATCTTACACTCATGTTTTATCAGAAAATTTGTTGAAATTTGTATCTTTCCATCGATGTTTGCGATTTTTTCATGGAACAAAGATGGATTTTTTCGTACAGTTTCGAAATGAAGGGTAAGATAGACACCTATAAAAAAAACGTTGGAAATTGAAGAGGTTTATTGTATTTTAACATATCCTATTGCTTTCCACATCATGGTACGTACATAAACCAATTCTAGACCAATTGCAACGACGATTCATTCAGTCATGAATTTAGAAATTGTAAGTGGCGCTTGTAATATATCGTAGAATGCAGCATCTTAAGCTGGATTTCGCGCACTAACAGCTGGCGTTGCGCCAGCTTACAGAACAACTTGAGGGACTTGTTAATAGTTAAAGCCATTTTCCATCCAACAATTAATATTTGTATCAGAAAACAAGATTTAGTATTGCTTCCATCCTCGTTCTTTTGCCAGTTTTTTTCATCAATGATCACGACAACTCATACATGAAATAAATCTTCCGAAAATATAAATAAGACAAGTGGCAGGGTTTAAGATCCGCAGTATTCAAATTAGATCCACAAGGGTGCACACGGTTGAAAATTTATTTTGTTCGTGGATTTAACCAATTTTGCATACATTATGCCAAACACATTTTTAAATGTGTTGTTTAAATTTTGAGTTAGGATGCTTGCATTGTTTTATCGAAAATAACCTTTTTCACGCATTTATGAGAAGTGTCCATCTTACCCGCAGTGTCCGTCTTTACCTACCTTCCCCTATTACTAAAATGTTTATTAATACTGCAGATGAGTGCTTTAGCATTTAGTTTTTATCATTTATTGGTAATGATTGCAGAAAAAGCTCGAGCATCAGCAATAGGGACCGCTTAGTTAATAAAAGCTTAATTTCTTTTAAATAATGGTATATCTTTTCAAGATGAATATCTCCCAGAGGTAAATATTATGTTTGCTGCTTATGCGATTTGGCAGTCCAAATTCTTGAAGATGAATTTTTGGACGACAATTCACAAATATATTGGTATGCCAGGGCTTTCTCGTGATTTCTTGTATACTTCTTAGCAAGACTTTCATCACTTTTCCTCAACATGAATATCTCTCCCAGTTGACGGTCCAGAAGAGATTTACCAGAAGAGAACTATCACTGTAAAACTAACATTGCATTTCTAGTGTAATCTAATAAGCTTTATAGTTCTGGAGCCTTGTCCCAGTGACTGATCTTTTTTTTTTTTATTCTGATGCTGGTGAATGTTTCTCGTTATTGCTTGACATCTACATCTGGGCTCGGTCATGTGTGGCTTAGGCATTCTTAAACCAACCCAAATTATTGTGCTTATTAAGGGGAAACAGTTTTCAAACTTCGATTACAAAAAATGGGACTTGATATCATGTAGTTCATCAAAAAGAATGAACATTTTGATTGTCCATCGATCAGAACTCACTGATTATATTTTGGTTGCCTGCCAACAATTGAATTCGTGTAATTGGCACGTTATTACATGCAAAAAAGGCCTAATTTTTGTTTATAATCTTTGATCTTTTTTGGTGATAAATTCGGAAACCGGGATTTCGATACAAACGTGTGCTTGATCATGCATCGTTAAAGGATGTAACTATTATTTTACAAAAAAAAAACTAAAAAACTGCTTAATAAAATATAAGTTTCAAAGATAATTTTTCCCTAAATTGCTCGCCATTTGCGAAAGAAAACAAATATTGTGCAACAAAACAATTTCACTTCTATAGTAGTTTAGATGCAATGTTCGCCCATCCCACGCGAGGTTCTACTCGTACCAAAAAAAAACCTTCAAGGAAACCATTATGATAAGCAACGGCAGAGCAATGCGAGAGAGGCAAAGCAGCGCGCGAAGACGAGCCACACAAAAACCCCCCTCCGTCCCCGTGCCCAATGCAGCAAAAGCGATCGAACGAATCATTGAGGTCCCCTCCCCCCTCCCCGCCCCCTCATCCCACCGGGAAAGGGCTACACGGCACCGGGGCCGCACGCCAAAGGCGTCTCAGTTTGCAATTTATAAACTTCAAAATGTCTTGTTAACACATTCGTATAATTCAGCCTTCGGTGTGGTCTTCCATTTTATGATGCACACGCGAAACAGGGCGCAAAAGCCGCCCGCAAAACCTTCCCGCAAGATCACTGTGTGTGTGTGTGTGTGTGTGTGTGTGTGTGTGTGTGTGTGTGTGTGTGTGTGTGTGTGTGTGTGTGTGTGTGTGTGTGTGTGTGTTTGCACGCGCGCCGGCGACTTGCTGCAGGGCTGCGGGGGGAGGGAATTGCATCGAAGTCGCTCTCATTCGCCTCGTCCGGGATGGGTTTTCTCTCGTCTGTCTTGTGCGGCCGTTTCATGAGCTGGTGGCGTCATGGCACCAGCCGGCCGGAGGGAGAGGGAAAGGGATGAAGGTGATCGTGCGCCTCTTCGGGAAACGATAAAAAATCACAGATCATAAACTGCATCCGCCCTTTGGATGATGCGAATGTGTAGCTTGTGCCTCTCTTTACTCGAGCGCTGTTCGCGTGCAAGTGAACCCGTTTTTAACGTGCAATCACATTTTACAGCGGCATAAAATATAATGTGGGGCATATTATTATTTTGCTCCCTAAATTTATACTAAACATCTCACGCTAGCAATATACGCTACCAACTCCTGTACGGTGCAAAACAAAACAAACCACCAACAAGCACCATTTGCATAATGTTGCTGGCGGAATCGGGCGGAAGTTAGCGTTACGCCGGGCGTCTTCGACGGAGGTCCTGCCAAAGTGATCGCTCGTGTTGACCGTGGCCCACTATTCACTCGCTATCGGTCACCTCCCGCCCCCGCCCCCCCTCCACTTCAGGTTGCACATCAACCCTCAACTCGCGGCGGGCGGAACGACTACAAAGCGAAACCCTAGCGAAGATAAATTAATCCGCCGTTGAGAAAGAATGTATTTTAACGCTTTCGAGATTAGGCGCTATCGGAAGTGAGGGAAATAAATATGAAAATTAAGGCCGCCTTCATGCCGCCTTCCCTCCCCTCCCCCATACGCTTCATCACTTTGGCGGGCTGGTACGGGAAGCTGAAAGAAAGCCGCAACGCGAGGTGCTACCGTGAGTCGCTTTTGGAAGTGGCCGTTGCCGCTTGATTGCTTGATACTGGTTGATGGAACAGGCGCTCGGTTTAAGGGAGTTATACGCTAGCAGGAATGGGGTTGGGTACAGTTGAAAGTTTTAGTAATGTTCTGGCTGCTCCCGGAATGATCGCGATCGTGGCTTTTTTTACGCGATCGTGGAGATCAGGTCATTTCGTCACGTTTAGGCTTATGTAGTTTAGGTTTGGTAACTTTCGAAACAATTATAAATCTCACACCAAGAGTTTTGGTACCCATAATTCGAAAAATTCGGCATAAAATGAAATTTATCTTCGATTTGATTGTAAATTTGAGTGAAAAATTGGTGTGCAATTGAATGTTTAAGACATACATATAACAAGTCGTAAAACTATCTATAAGGTCAAATTATTTAGAGCCTCAAATTCAAATTCTAAATACAATTAGCACTACTAAGACATTATTTAGGAGGTATCTTAAAAGTGGAAATTACAAAAGAAGTATAAGAAAACATGATTTCGTTGATATCCTTGAAATGTATTGAAATGCGAAACAACAATAAAAATAACTCTCTCGACAATGCGGAGAAATAATAAATAATAAAAATTCAATAGAAATCAATGAATAAACAAAACACAGAAAATTTAAAAAGATAAAAAAACATTTTAAATTATTAAACAAATCAACAACAAATGGATAATAAATAACAACATAAAAGAGAGTTAGTAAATGTATCAAAAATCAATCAAACATCGAACTAGGAAAGAGAAATTATTATAGAAATTATTATACAAATTAATCTTTGGAAATTAAATAGAAAAACACAAACAAAACAAGGATAAAGCAATAAAATGTGATAAATACTTAAGGAAAAGATACTTAAATATGATATGGACGACCAATTTATTCATTGCAGTGTGAAGGATTTCACACACTTGTTCGAACACAGTACCCCAACACCCTTAGCAGCGAATCACTACCGTTCAACGCTACGAAGACCTCCCAGTCGCTTGTCCCAGCCGCTCCGCTTGTACCGAAACGAAACACCTTCCGTCGATCTTGCCGTCTATTGCCGTTGCTCGAATGGCCACCATTTGCCACCTCTTAACCAGCTCGCTTGCCGGCGAGCAGCCGAACGGGCAGAACGTAGAATCCACCGCCAAACAGAAGTTTATCAGCAAAGTAATACATTATTTTAACTCCTTTCTCTCTAAAGCCTTGCTCCCATCACGGCTTCGTCCACTTCGTCCCTGGGAAGATCAAACGAAGCACGGAGGAGATAGGAGAAGGGTATAACAAATATATTATTTTTGAAAAGTTTTTTAGATAAAGCTGCCCCTCCTCCAGTCTAAACACACCGTGGTACGGCACAGTGGTGGACACAGGGGTTTTTTGTTTTGGTGGGCAGCACAAATAGGAAAGGGTGGACCATCCTTTGCCTCTTTATCTATCTATTTCTACTTCACTAGACACAGGCCGCCACCAGGCTGGTGCTTACCGGATGGTGTGCGTTCCGATCCAGACCGATTCCGTTTTGGCATCGGCATCGGTGTGTCGGCATCGCATCAAAGGCATCGCAACAAAAGTTTGCCTGGACTGGGCTGGGTTGAGGGAGGCTAGCGGGTTTTAAGTGTTATTTTATGACGACAAACGACGACTTCTGTTGGATTCGGGTGCTCGCTACACGCTACTCCAAACTCCGTTCATCCTCACGGAGGAGTGGTCCGGGCGATCGCCTGCTGGCGAGGATCGCTGGCTGATAAAGGAATTGAATTAATTTTCCATTTATCCCAATAATAAGACGAAAACGGCATTTCGGTAGTGTGCTTCCAACGGTGGTGCGTTTCATGTGTCTTATCCTCCGGGAGATTCATTCCCTTGTTGTGTTTTTGTTTTTTTTTTGCACTATCGGCAAACGACCACCGGTGAAGATTGCTTTCGGGCGCTTTGGACTTGGTTTGTGTTTGTTTAGGGAGCATTTGTGCGGGAGCAGGACCCGAAATCCCGGCCATGGCGCAGGTCCCACAGGTTTAATGTGAAATGTTACGAGATTAGCTAATTGCCCCGCCGGAGGGCACTCGGGAAGAAAGGTGAGTGTGTGGAATTTCCACCAAGAATTCACTCTGTTAAGGCCGTGGGAAGAGAATGAACCGGTGCACCGGTGGGCCTTATCGGGTTTCGGGTTTGCGTTGGGAGAGAGAGAGTTTGGCCACCCCTGGGAGTTTCAGGATGAGTTAGATGTTTACTGGTGATTGGAAATAAATCAGCAACAGCTGGGAGTGGGCTGGTGTTGGTGTGAGAATTCGCCGTAAGGTCTTTTACCGAAAAAGGGGATTGTATTGCCGCCGTACGACGATCGGCTGAAAAATGTCTCAATAAGGTGAGTATCGAAAGCTGTGAAGCAAGCCTGCTCTATTGGGCAATTAATTATCGAGTTGGAATTGGATGTGAATGGACGAAGTTGAATAATATTAAGGGGTGTGGTATGAGGATGAGGCTCAATACGCGTGCGTCTCTAAAAGGCATCAGTTGAATGAGTAGAAATATTTGAAATACAAAAGCGATAAGATTGATCTTTCTGGTGATTTACATTCCTCTTCAAATTATAAACTTATTTATGTATTTTGTTAAGCAACATCCATCTACTGCTACCTCATTTGTAAGTAATACATATTAACTGTTGCCTAAAACGCATTAATGCATTGCATATAGAACGGATGTAAAAGTTCATATTATTGCTCAGATAAGCTGAAGTTACCATCAAAACTGCTCCAGTTGGTTCTTCTTGTTGTTGCCAATTTACAGTCCTTCAACGAGCCCAGGGAAAACCCAGATCCAAGGTGACTTACAATCCTGTATTTCTTTCATTTCATTTCATTTCATTTCATTTATTTAATACAATATCTGCCATCAAGGCTAAATATAATGGACTTAAAACTAATTAAATACTAACAAAAAACAAAATGATTCATGAAAAACTAAGCCTAACTAACCTAGTCTTGACCTAGCAAAAAAGAAAAGAAAAAAACAAGGGTAGAGCGTAGAGACTATCATAAACTTAACAAAAAAAAAGAGAGTAATAGAAAACTAAGGAGAATAATTAAAGGGAATTAGAAGAAAAAATACGGTTACGGAAAGAGTTAAGAGAGGAGTCGAAATCAAAGAGATAGTAAAAGTGGTTAAACAATCTGAAACAGGACAGAAGAGGGTCATTGAAAGTATAAAGAGTATGACGTGTTTCAATTGACAGAGGATCACGTGGACGAAGAGAACGAGAGGGAACATACAGCGAGATGGACGAGAGTAAATCAGGAGCATCAGTAGCAGAAAGTAATAAACCACCAATAAAACAAGCCTGAAACACTTGGCGGCGGAAGCTTAAAGAGTGAAGATTGAATAACTGCAATCGCGTTTCATAGGGAGGTAGTGAGGCAGCACCGAACAAACGACGAAAAGCAATCCTGGTAAAGAGGCGCTGAATGCTTTCAATTCTCGAACAGCCATCAATAGTGGGAGGATTCCAGATGATACTAGCATATTCAAGAATAGGCCTTACCAAAGCACAATAAAGGATTCTTAGGATGCTTTGATCTCTAAAAATAGAGGTAAAACGTAAGATAAACCCAAGGGTTCGGTTTGCTTTTAGTAGCACCTCATCAAGCTGCAGTTTAAAGTTAAGACGACAGTCAAGTATAATACCAAGGTCACGGATGGACATAACACGAGAGAGGGAAGCGCTAGAGAGAGTATAGTTAAATAAAACAGGAGAAAGAGAGTGAGAGAAAGAAATAACAGAACATTTTTCGGGACACAGGCGAAGTAAATTGGATGAACACCAATGAACAAATGCATTGAGGTAATGCTGAAGTCTCAGACAATCAGAAGAAGAAGACACAGGTAAAAAGATTTTGATATCATCCGCATAAAGAAGATGACCATCAGGAGGTAAAACATTACAAACATCATTGATGAACAAAGAAAACAGAAGTGGACTAAGCACACAACCCTGAGGGACACCTGACGTACAAAAAAACTCCTCAGATAAGTACGACCCGGTTTTAACCCTGCATGATCGATTATTTAAATATGAGGACAGCCAGCTAATAATGCCATCACCAAAACCAAGTTTAGACAATTTAGCTAATAATAAAGAGTGAGGTAAACTATCAAAAGCAGCATGAAAGTCGGTGTATATTGCATCAAGTTGGGTACCGGCCTCAAAAGATCTAAAAATATTGGAAACAAAAGACATGAGATTAGTTGAAGTAGACCTACCAGGCATAAACCCATGCTGTTTAGGGCTAATAGCTGAACTACAACTATGAAGTATGGTTGGAAGGATACATAGCTCAAAAGTTTTGGCTGTGGCGCATGTTTGGGTTATCCCACGATAATTAGAAACAATGCTACGGCAGCCCTTTTTGTGTACCGGAAAAAGCCAACAGGATTTCCAAAGAGCAGGAAAAACCCCAAGAGAAAGTGAAAGGTTGAAAATTTTAGCAAGGTGTGGAGCAAGCACGTCCTTACAGTTTATTAAAACAGAGGCAGGAATGCCATCTGGACCAGGAGTAAAAGAACGTTTCAACCCAAATAACACCTGTACAACTGTTTCAGAACTAACCGAAATATCGGAGAGATTAATTAAGTTCTCTGGCGTGTAGAGAAGCCCAGCCTCAATAAGGTTAGGGTCACTAACCGGTGGCTCAAACATTTGGGAAAAATGTGCAGAGAATAGCTCACAGATCTCAACAGGCGTAGAGGCAGTTCGAGAATCAAGTACCATTTCATTAGGTAACGTATTGCACCCTCTTCGTATTCTAACAAATTGCCAGAAGGATGCTGGATCAGAACGGAAACGCGATTGCAGTCTACTCGAATAGGCCTCAAAACGAGCCCTGTTGTATAGTCGATGCGCAGAGGCAGCGTACTTAAATAAACGAAAGTTGAATGCAGATCGGTTCAGACGATACCTGCTAAGATATTTCATTCTATCCTTTTTCAGGTTGCGAAGAGTACGATTGGACCAGGGAGGATTAGGAGGGGAACGAAAAATAGGTGTACATGAAAGGAGTGCAGAGGTTAACAAAGCATTAAACGATTGGACAGCCTCGTCGACCGATGTACATTGATAAAAAAAAGACCAGTCGGAACGAGATAGAATTGAATTAAGTTTACGATAGTCTGTGAGCCGAAAATTATAACGAACACTCAATGAATTAGGAGCAGAAGGTAATACATTCCTAACCCTACTAGCCCTAAATAAAGAAGACGGTAACGCAATTTCTAGGGCAGGATGATGGGCATCCTGGGGCAGGAGCAGTGACGAAGCAGGATACACAGAACAACAAGCTGCTGCAGCAGAGTTGGAGAGCACCAGGTCCAAATAATGATTTAAATGGTTATGCACCCCGTTCAGCTGATAGAGTTCATGCAAGTTTAACATATCCAAAAAGCAGGAACTGGATGTATTCGAAGAAATATGTGGCACATAATGTCTTATAGCTGAAGATGAATCTGGCCTTACTACGGTAGAAAGCGACCACTCTAACGCAGGTTGGTTGAAGTCGCCCAGAAGGATAAGATGATCATTCGGTTTCATTTGCATGTATGCATCACTGATGAAAGCAGAAAGGGATTCCAAATAGTTGCGGTCGCTGCTCAAATACGGTGGCACATAAACAATCCCCACATAAAGACGAAACTTAGAAAAAGAAACACGTATACATAAAGCTTCAAGCGTGGGTTGATTAATGTTAAGTGCCACAGAAGGATATCGAACGGAACATGCAAGTAGCACACCACCCCCACGCGAACGTTCATTGTTTAACCTGCTTCGATCGCAGCGGTATATGTTGTAGGCATCACTATCAAGGACCATGTTGGATGGAATCGATTCATTTAACCAGGTTTCAGTAAGGGCAAGCATTTCAAACCCTGATTCATTCGCAGAAAGGCGCAATTCATTGTATTTGGTGCGAAGGCCTCGAACATTTTGGTAATATATCACGAATGGGTCTATTAATTGTGAGCTGTTCTGTTGCTGAGATTGAATTGTGATTGAAGCCCCACCCCCGGTGATAACTGAGGCGGTGTGGGAGGAAACTCCAGTTGAATAGCCTCTAGGATCTCGGTCAACTGGGATGGTGATAGAATCCCGCGCTGTGGGGGTGGCGATCGATGTTCCAAAAAATGATCCGGATGAGCGGTAGTTTTTGGCACAGCTGAAGAGCAATTTTCACTATTTGTACGATGCGAAATAAGCTCAGAAGGGTCAAATCGAGCCCTTTCATGTACACGTTGCTTTGGTAGGCCACGAGCAACAAACTCCCGAACAGTAAGTGAAACTGGCCAAATAGTAGACTGCAGCGCAAGCTCCTTAAGAGATTTAGGAACACTCACTTTGAACGATATGAAGGACATCGAGTCCAGGTTCACACCCTTTTTCGTGAGACGGTAAACATTAATATCGTCCGTTGGTAGCACAGCTTTAAGCCACACACGCATATCATCAGCGGAGACATGCGATTTGATGTTCGTGAAGTATAACCATACTTTCTCGGCTATGCCCCTGTTGGTGGTGTTTTGGTTCAAAACAGGATCAGAAGATGCTTGTGTATTTGTTCGGTAGTTTCCAGCACTAACATCACTAGTCGGCTTAGTACGATGATTGTAGTGGTTACAGTTGTCAGAATCTTCTACAGTGTTGGTATCGTTCGCAGCTTGGATATCAGCAGTGAGCTCCGTTGAGTTAGTAAATGTACGGCGAGCGGAAGCTGTTTTAGTCGTTCTGGATGTATTTGTGGCATTGAGCGACGATACATTAGTGGATGTGTGCGTAAGCGATGCGTTGCTAACAGACGGCTTAGCTAATATGGGTGCTAGCGCTCGCTTATCAACGAGAGCGAGGATCTCAGGAAGCAAATCGCTCTTGATAGCCGATCTAAGAGAAGAGAGAGATGAGTCAATTGTGGTGAGAATATCTGCTTTCACCAATTCGAGTAGGGCTGCTATCTCACTTGTGAGAAGTGAATTTGTGCCATTGCGAAACTCGTGACATGTTTTGCACAACCACAATAACTGATTATTACGCCCAAGCTCACGAGTAGAATCACGAGACAACCCCGTGCAATGGGTGTGATGCTTGGAACCACAAACACCGGCACAGGACACCGAATTAGCACTATCGGTGGGTGCATTGCAGGTTGAGCACTGCATAACGATGACTCAGCACAAACTGATGAGTGACAGGAGCAGAAACGAAGCCAAACACTTTCTCGGCAAAAATGTTGAATTAACAGAAGAACTCCAGTGCAACTTTATATTAATCGAAGGCACGCACTAGCCAGCACGAACAACTCAGCAGCACCACTGTTGCAAATGTTGAAATTCCAGAAAATAGCACGGCAAAACAGCATAAAAAATCAGGAGCACGAGGAAGGCACATCCACTCAGTTTGAC
Organism: Anopheles merus; assembly: GCF_017562075.2. Classification (NCBI taxonomy): domain Eukaryota; kingdom Metazoa; phylum Arthropoda; class Insecta; order Diptera; family Culicidae; genus Anopheles; species Anopheles merus. The sequence continues at coordinate 57,428 of NW_024427773.1, forward strand.
AGTACAATCCTGTATTTCTTACTCTAAAATAAGCGATTCCCTGTCTCCTAGAAGTTGGATTTCAATCCAAGCTTGAACGATACATTCTCCGGCATATCTTTGGCGGTGTTGAAGAACATGGGGAATGCAACGGAGGGAATGGTATGGACTGTGACATGAACGTTGGCAGGATATGATGATTGGACAAGGTGTGGAGAATGGATTGCATATGCCCCATCAAGGTGGTGCTTTCGAGCGATCTGAAATTCGTCGTTAGACGCAAAGACAATCAGTGATCTTCGAAGCTGGATAAGGCGGAGAAGGATCTGTGAAAAGGATACACTCATTGGCAGCGCAACCTGAAGATATGTTCGCAACTTGCTCGAGTCAGCAAGTTGTGCTAATCTGTGAAGGGTCAATGCAAATAGCTAGAAGCATTTCAGATGATCCTCTAGACTCGGCAATGGCCTATACTTGACAGTCAATGACGTTGCGAACATCACCATTTCCCAAATATCATCTGAAGAATAAATTATTTTAAAGCGTAGTACTTGGAGGTGTTTGTATTTTTGTTTTATCCTTTTCGTCTGTTGCTCTCTCTCTCTCTCTCTCTCTCTCTCTCTCTCTCTCTCTCTCTCTCTCTCTCTCTCTTTCTCTCTCTCTCTCTCTCTCTCTCTCTCTCTCTCTTGTTGGCCTGCTCATGATAGAGTACCGAATGCAATTTCGCTCTGACATATCAAAGTAGGCCCACAGCTACTTTGATCACACGATCCTTTCATTGCTTGCAGGTCATTCTCACACACAAATCTTTCAAGACTATTTCAATGAACCATTCCAACTGACCAAACCCGTGTGTCCTGTCTCCTCGAGCCGACAAGTGGTTGACGCGCCCCAGTTGGCTAGACACACTTGTCGCCGTCGCTGGCGGTACAGCACCCCTCGACTGTCCAGTGCCCCGTTGTCCCTTTCCGTGACGTAGCGCAATGATTGACCAATGAACCCAGCCGTAACCTATCTAGGTGTCCCATTACGACGGCACATGCTGGTCCCCGGGGTAGCTTCCTTTTTTTGTCTATTGGTAACTTCCTTTTGAGAGAAAGCAAGCCATAAAATCATTTGCATTTACATCCTTTAACGCCAAGGGGCGTGTCTGAGGCAGCGTGTACCGTTGACTTGTAGGTTTGGTTTGGGTTAGTGTCGTTCCCTGTTCTCACCCATCGATGTGATAGATTTGTGTCCTTTTTTTTACGTCCCGTTTTTGTTGTTGTTTTTTTTTTTACATCTATAAGGAAGCTCCTTTTTTATGGGTTGTTTCCACTGGCGTCAGTGGGGATCGCACTGGCGACAACCAAAGAGGCGTGTAATGGAAAAAAAGGAACCATAGCACACGTGTGGCTTCTGCGTCTTTAGCTTCCACATAGGAGCGCACTGATCTGGAAGTTTGTCAAGCGTGTCAAACGGCAGCAGTTGCTGATTAATTGACGATCCCTACCAGTGGCCGATCCAGCGAACGAGACTAATGGGCGATCCCGGTGCACAGGAAATTCGAGCCAGCCGGAATGAATTGGAACACATTACACGTTAGATTAGGCGTCTTAATTATCGGTATTGTGCATGATGTTTGTTTGGATGTTTTTGGTTGAAAATTTGGGGAAGTATTTCGCGGAACGAAGGTTACCGGCTATTGCTGGGAAAGGATTGCATGATGGATTGCTAGTACTTGTAGGAGTTGCCTTTTTGATTTATAGACATAAACAGAGGATGTCTACATGTGTAAACTTGTAAATCCAAGAAGGCGTGTTTCGGAAATGTCTTGTCTACTGAATCCTGGGAAGAGTTATAACCGATCGAGTGATCTTCAATATTTTGAGAAAGTGTCTACCCAAATTAAAAACTAGTTCCTCGCTACAAGCACCTTACCTAATGAACCTCAAACACAACATAATTCTCAGCTCAATGCTGGGAGCTCGCTTAGAACTGAAACAGCCACTTAATTCTGGGTCATTCCGATAAGGTTCCGAAAGGGTTCCGAAATGAAATTGTTCCCAAACCAGGACCAGAACACCAAAACACCAATCTAGAGCAAAACCTGAGGTAACATTTCGGGTCAATTATCACCTTTTTCTCGTCCGGCCGATGGTGTCCCAAGGGTACCGTAGAATGGTGCGGCATCAAACTCGAAACTCGATTGACACCATTAGTCACGGAAGCCGGCGCGTAGTTGACCCTTTTTCCCAAACCGGGGTGTCCGAAGAATCGAGCGATAAGCACACCTTCCACGGCATCTCATAACCTCTCATGCCACTTCAGCAGTCCTACAATTAAGAACGTTTGCCGCCACCACGACCACGACGACATACCGAGTGATCGTGATCGTGCGCGTGTGTGGTGCGGTGGTCGCGATCGTCAGGACCAGCCAAACGCCCCCCCCCCCTACCAGATGAGAGATCAAACCAAGTGTGCCGCCTGCACAACTTACAACTACACAATCGGCGGGCATTAGATTGCCGCGTCAAGAGCGTTTCGGGTGGAGCGTTTGTAGGTCAAAGGGTGAAGGAAGCCGGGGATGTGGAAGGTGGGTTGAAATATGGCACAGAACGAGTCACACTAAGCACTCGAAACGCGGCCCGCAGCGTTATGCAGCGCCCCCGGAAGCAAAAGGATGCCGCGCCGCGAGGATCCGCCGCGGCAAAAACGGTTATCTCCAAAGTGAAATGGAAGCCGAGAAAACCTTAAACAGTAGCCAAGAAGCTTTAGATAAGGATTCCATTATTGTCGCTGTGGCCATTCGTTTTCCCTCCAAAACCCGGCGGGGGAAATTACCGCTCTCGGACTATCTCTTTCTCCCAATGGCAGCGGAAGGTAAATCAAACGATTTGGGAATTGACGCTGGAAGGGACGCAACAGGAGTTATGTTAGATAAAAAATCGGGAACCCACGGTTTCGCCGGACCCAGGGCAGAAGGATTCTCGTGATCTTCCTCTCTTTCGCTCTATTGGAACAGTTCCGAGTGAGCCCGATGAGTGGACTTTACGACCATACCGATTTTACCTCTTTATCAGCTTCGTTCTCAGGTTCGCTTTGAATGCTCCTCTATCTGTGCCTTGCTCCGTCCCAGGCAGAGCCGTTTGATGGGCCGGGACACCAAGGTAGCGCATCATTTCTTGCGCTTGGGTGATACTTATAATGCCATCCGAACACCGGCCGGCCGGTGTAGCTCCGGTTGCTCGTTAAGTTTTACGACCAATATACCATCCCGCCTGCAGGGTCTGAAGGGCCCGAAGGGGTCTGGTCGGCGGACTGGGGTCACAATTGCTGCGACGAGCGTGTCGTCTGGAAAGGGGTTTGTTGAAGTACCTCTCACCGTACGCTTGGAGCACACCTCACATGCAACCGAATTGGGTTTATAGCCCGGCTTCTATCGGGCCGGGACGAGCTTAAGACGAGCGTATTAACAGGTTTTTAACGATACATAACAACCACACAGACGATGACGTCGATCGGGTTGAACGTGTACCGCTCATCAAAGGATGCTCTGAAGGAGGATTTTTTCCTTCTTCTGAAGATTCGTTGGTTCGTAAGTCCGTCCTCAAGAGAAGAACAATTCGAAAAAAAAAAGCTCTCCCGTCTACTAGTAGGCTGTGGGCCTTAAAGCCTTCTTTCATCAATCGCGCCTCGCTATTAGGCAAGCTTGTTTACTGGCGAAACCGAATCTACATGATTATATTTTATGTTTAACGCGTCGCGACACTTTGCCATAAACTAGGATGGCTGTGGAGCTGCTTTATCCCAACAGCAAGAGAAAAAATCGGTTTGGCCGTTTTATGATGATTGTTTAAATCTCAATTTTTATTTCGAAGAGAAAAACGAAATACCTTGATAACGGGGTCGCCCTGCTCCTAGGGAGGCCTTGCCGTGTGATAAGAAAGGGGTTAGCTTAAGATGTGCCCGGGAAAGATGTCCTCTCCCCCGTTCCCCCCGGACTCAGCAACTGTAGCAATTTCTACACATTATGCTGAAACTTTAAATAAATCAGAATTAACGCAACTGTTTTCCATTGGCGCTCGAACAAAAAACTGTCCCACACTCGGGGTAGAAAAGATGAACCCCCCTCCCCCCAGTAGGCACACTCCAATCGTCCCTGTACGTTTGTTTTGTTTGGGCTCCTTCGCGCTTCGCTCGATCACACAGGGAACCGTTTGCTGTGGCTGTGGTGGCCGCGGCGTCGGCTTCCATTTATTTCGCGCTTATCTTAACTAGCACCCCGATAGCATTATTCTTCAGCCGACTGAAGCACACCGTTCCGGAAGCCTTTTGCCGGGACGGGACAGGGCGCAATCGGTGCAGCTCCCTTGTCGGTGGGAGCAAAGTGTAGGAAAGATAGTGCGACCGCCGACGCGACAGAAGCTTGGAGCTGTACATTGATGTCACCCCTAGACTAGTTGGTTTTCTTTGTTGTTGTTGGTGGCGGCTGAAGAACGGAAGCACAGATCGGTTGAACAGTTTCGGAAATTAATGTTTTGTTATAAATGGGATATAAGCGGTTGCTGCTTCTGCTGCTGCTGAGGAGCATCACGACCGCACACTCAACGGTAGACTGTGAAAATAAGCTCCAAACGCGCCATCGAACAAGCGATAAGTGTAATTAGTCAGGGGGAGATGGGGTAATCGGGTATTACCATGACTCTGTGACACTCCCGTGCTGTGTGAGCGGTTGGAAGTGCTGTGAGGGAGAACGGTAATATAATGGTGGAAGTTTCACACGCTGTTTAACTGCTGTTTTCAACTTAATGATAGCCTTTCGGTGGCTCTGATTGAATAGAAACTTATTTGAATTTATAAAATTTTATGCAAACTAAAACAGAGACCAAGTTTAGTGAAATAAAGCTGTTTGCTCATGTTAACAGATTTTTATTAAATTTAATTTGATGGAATTTAATTAATTTTATGTTTTTTGTTGTTTAAGTTAGTTTTCTTATATGTTTTTAGTCCTTTTCACTCTAATTGCTGCTTGAGTTTTCATTAAATTCATTGAAATATAATATATTGGCTTTTGATACCACTTCTTTCGTACTTTTATTTTTTCTTTGAATATCAGATTAGATTTTTTTATTGTTTAGTGGTAAATGTATTTTCTTATTTTTTATAAATTTTTTATTCTTGTTATATATAAAATTATTTATTAACTTAATTCATTATTTAATGCACACAAGATTAATTACACGTTTCTCATTGCTTTTCCTTGATATATTATTATTATTATAATTATTATGTTTTTTTTCCTCATATTTTTCAGTGTCATTTTTTCCATTGTTTTTAAATAAATTTGTTCGTCTTGTTCACTTTGTCTTATACGAACGTGTTTACACTTAGTAGGCGTGTTTTGATTGTTTCTCATGTTCTCCATTGTTTTCAAATAGTGTTTATGACTTTTTATTGTTTTTTACGTTCTATAATATTTTATAGATTTTTTAGGATACCTTTTCACTTTTATATTATTTTATTTTTGTCCTTTTCATTATCATTGACCATTTATTTACTTTTAAATACTTTTACCTATTTCACTTACTATTTCTCGTCTGCCCAACTCCCTCCTTTTACTTCCCGCACGTAAATCGTACCTAAAATGCACTTACGCCTATTTCGTGAGCAACCGGCCAGCCAGCCGTTTCCCTGTCCTTTCATCAATACACCGTTACCGCATCCAGCACCCCTCCCAACCGATCGGCGGTACCGGCAGCGTAAACCTCAACATCAAAGCAAATGCACCGCCCCATCCGGAGGCGCCATCGAACCCGGCCCCTTTCAAATTTCCCCTTTTACGCGATCGCCAATCGCGCTGTGTCATTATTGTCGCAAAACCACCCAGAGACGTACCCAGGCCTCGCCTCGGCTGCCGCAAAAATTGTGGCCACATTACAATACAGCAACAATAGTAGCGATGCTTTTCCATCCGCCGCCCGTGTGGACCTCACGCATGATCGGCGAGCGTTATTATCTGTGCGGGCCGAGGCAGGAGTGGCAGTTCCCAGTGGCGCTCCTGTTGCGACCCACCCAGCGCCGCTCGGCTGGGTGGAGAATTTTCACGACTTTTCAACCAACTGGACCGACCAACGGATGCAGATTGTTTTCGCTGTGAACTGGGGGCCGATCTTCGGCGAGCTAATTTATGTGATCATGAGCGCCCGGGCCCGTCCATTCGCGAGCCATCGACTGATCGGGTGGCTGTTGGTCTCTTCCGATTTGTTTGTGTGGTTCCCCCTTCTCACTACCCCGCCTCTCACCAGCAGCACAGAAGTCGTGAAGCCGTTCGCGAGCCTTCCGGTGTGTGGATGGCACTGGCACTGTCTTACGGGCTCCCTGGATTGGCAGCGGGCCGGGGTCGCAGTGCACAGGTACTTACCCCGTGCGGTAAACATGGCTCCCATTGACATGTCTGTCAAGTGGGAGCTTGGTGGAGAGGGAAGGACACATAAGAGGGCACCGATAAACTGTCTTGTGCCGGCTGTGTCCGTTGTCCGTTGGATGCCACCACGCGCTCGGAATGACCCCACCGAATGGGGTCGTAAGAGGAATAAGGCGAATGGGCAAAAAAGCCTTTCGGAACGAAACAAACCCACTCTTCAGGCGTGGTTTTGGGGGAAGGATGCTTGCGGGAAAGCAATCTAGCAACGAATGATCACGTGGAACGATCGCTTCTTTACAGTGAAGGACAAATAAATGTGAATAGATGTTGGTTTTTCGTCCGGGAAGCTACTGATCCATTTGATTTTGTTTAAAACATATAGACATCAAAGTTACTAAGATTCTTCCACTAAAAAAGCATTCCAACGATTTCAATGACTCCACGTCTTTTATAGCCTTCACTGTACCTGTACTTCTTCCCCTTTCCGAGGGCGAGTTTTTTGTTGTCACATTTCAGCCCAAACCCACTTGCAAGCATCCAAAAAAAAAAAGCTCAAAATGTGTTAAGAAATTACTGTCGTTTGATGAAGTCTCTCCACTCCTCTCCTTGCGTCTAATGAGCTCCAAAGAAGAGGTCCAAACTCATTCTCCAAAAAACGAACGACCCAGACGGGTGTACCTACCGTTAGAGCCTATCAAAATTAATTACGTTTCCGGATCGTCTCCGGGGGCTCCAAAGGCTACGACGGTGGCCTTCACCCGTGGTGGTCTTTTTGTTTTTGGTGGTCGTTCGGGAAGCAGAATGAACTGAACCAGTTGACCACTTGCTGCTGCTGCTGCTGCTGCTGCTGGAGGCTCTGCTGCCGAATCGATGTTGAAGAAGCAAACGAGAAGCAGATTGACTACGCGCGCGCGACTCGAGAGCTTTTGAATCCAGCGGTCCGAAGGAGATAACTTTGACCCGCACAGAGGAAACCCGTGTTGGACACGCGCCCCAGCACCCCATTGAATCGCCGTAGTTGTGAATGGCCAGCTCCCGCATGGGTGAGTGGCTGTCACGCGTTGGACGGGGTAGGACAGTTTGCTCTTTTCAGATTGTTGGTGAAGGTGAAACACTCGTATTAAGAATGATTGTTGATGCCATACGATATTGACAACCTCATGAAGTGTGTCTTGAAGTTATGTTGAGTTTACAATAATAGGACCTTGAGGTAATAAGAACCTTGCAATAGCTTGGGATTTTGCCACCAATTCTTTTCCAAGTTTTTAGTGTAATTCTTTCAAAATTCCAACTAATCGCTCAATCAAACAATCGAACTCCAAATAAATGTCTCATTTTCGCCCGCGGACAGTGTTGACATTAAAAGCCCACTTCCAGCAGGAAATGAGCTCGGAGCTCGGTCCCACCCTGACCCATGCGACCACCATAGGCCAGAAGTTAAATAAGAGCGACAGTTGCTCTCTTCTCTCCCGCCCTCTCACACGTTTAAGACAAAAACACCGACAAGAAGATATTTCCGCAAGCGCCAGCCAGCCAGCCCCAGCTGAAGCGCCCCGACATCCAATTCGATTTTCGGGTCCATTCAACCCGCATTTTTTGTTCCTCTTGGTCCCGTGTGGTATCGCTTACTAAAAGGCGCCGGTTTTGCAACAGG
>NW_024427774.1:0-7500 GCF_017562075.2 Anopheles merus
CTTCTGGACAAGCGTATCATAGTCGGACATTCGGTGTGCCTTGGTACGCAGTGCCCCAAAACAACAGCGAGCGCGGTTCGCTGTTTCCGCTGCTTGGAGCGCGGCCATACCACAACAGAATGCACCGGCGTGGATCGATCCAGCCTGTGCCTGCGCTGCGGAGCTGCTGATCATCGAGCGGCGCGTCATGCACTTCGGACCCGAAGTGCATTGTCTGCGGCGGCCCACATCGCATCGCCGCCCCCATGTGCAAAGGACCGCCTCACAATGCTGAACAATCCTGCAGTTCAACTCCAATCATTGTGAAACGCCCAGGACCTGGCTTGCACGTGATGACCACCGAGGTCTCGACGTTCTGCTCTTGTCCGAGCCCTATTGCGTACCCGCGCAAAACGGCAAGGGGTGACGGACGAGAGTAAGACGGTTGCCATCGTCGTAAACGGCAACCGCTGCCGATACAGCGTATCAGCAACGTCAGGGAGACCCTCGGTGGGTTTGCTGCCGACGTGGGAGGAGTAAACATTGTGAGCTGCTACGTTGTCGCCGCAGACGGGAGTCCCCGAGTTCCGGAGAACTATGGAGAAATTGACCTGATCGTCCGCGGGTGCAGCCGGTTCTCCTGCCGGCGATTTCAAAGCCATGCACCTTGACTGGGAAGCAGCAGGACTTGCCCGAAGGGCTTGAGCTTCTCCAGTTGGCGGACAACCTCGGGCTGGTGCTAACTGACAAGGCAGACTGCCTACCAACGTTCAAGGGAACCGAGTGGGCACACTCGGTTCCCGCCCAGCCGACCGGACGTTACATTCGCAAGCAGTGCGATAAGCCGTCTCGACCGCGCGAAGACAGCGCCCGAGGCTGGCGCGTGCCCGACGTGGTTACGCTGGCGAACCACCGATACGTCCGGTACGAGGTTGGCGTGAGTCCACCACCAACGAGGGATCGGGCAGCACGGCGTGGACAGGCGCCCGCCCGTGTAAGCAACGCCGTACGCGCTGGAAGACCAGTCAGTTTGACTCCCAGCTTTTCGGGAAAGCGCTGGCCATGATTGGGTTCGCCCGTCCAGCTAACAGCGTCGAAAGCTTGGTTGAGTCGCTGACCAGCGTCTGCGACGAGACGATTTCGCGGTCTTCCCAGCGCAGGACCACACAGGTCGGCCAGCTTACTGGGACTCCGGCGATTCAGCAATGATCGACGAGCTCTCCAGAAAGGAGAGGATGGCGAGAAACAATCCCGCCGAAGAGCAGCTCCATACGGAACTCTCAGCTGCCAGAGAGAGCCTTCGGAAGGCTATCGTTTGAGTAAGAACGAGGCGTTCGACCGGTTTCTTGCTGTCGATCAGGGAGGATGAAACCGGAAACTTTTTCCGGAAGGTCTTCCACTGGTTCCAGGCGGCCCGCTCAGCCCCGGAACGCGATCCAGCAGAACTGCGGCGAATTGTCGAACGCCTTGTTCCCGGTTCATCCGCCGGTAGAGTGGCCTGATCTCCGAGTTGGCAACATGGCGCCGCTTCCGATCGATCGGCCTGACCGAGCTGGAGAATATAGCAGCCAGCATGCACCCGCGGAAGGCTCCTGGGCTTGATGGAGTACCGAACGCCGCACTTACGGTTGCTCTCAGGCAGCAACCGGAGCCCTTCCGCCGGGGTTTCAGGAGTGCCTGGACACGTCCTGCTTTCCGCAGCCGTGGAAAAAGCAGCGACTGGTGCTCCTCCTGCCAAAGCCAGGCAAGTCACCGGGCGAACCGTCGTCCTTTCCGCCCGATTTGCCTGCTAGACAATACGGGCAAGGCTTTGGAGCGGCTGCTCATTGAACCGGCTCAACGAATACATCGGGATCCAGAGAGTCCGCAACTGTCTGAGCAGCAGTTCGGATTCCGGCGAGGGCGATCGACTCTGCAGGCTATACAGCAAGTCGTGGACGCGGGACGAAGGGCGAAGTCCTTTGGAAGGACAAACACCGTGACCGGCGCTGCCTCATGGTTGTGGCCCTGGACGTCCGTAACGCGTTCAATACGCTAGCTGGCAGAGCATCGCCGAGGCGCTCCAGGCGAAGGGAGTCCCCGTGGCAGTTGTCCGCATACTGCAGGACTACTTCGCCGACAGGGAGCTCACGTACGACACGGCGGACGGGCCGTTACCCGCCGAGTATCGGCAGGTGTTCCACAGGGTCCATATTGGCCCCACATTGTGGAACATTATGTACGACGGCGTGCTAGCCGTAGAGCTCCCTGAGGGCGCCTCCATCGTGGGATTCGCCGACGATCTTGCGATCCTGGCAGCGGGGACAACACCGGAGCACGCAGCAGCGATCGCGGAGGAAGCCGTGGTAGCAGTCAACGCTGGATGATGCAGCACCATCTCTCCCTGGCACCGTAGAAAACGGAGCTGCTGATGGTGGTCGAGCAAACGCAGCGGGTATAGAAATATCCCAGTTAACTCTGTGGAGTGGAAGTGCGCTCGAAGCCGGTCGATCCGCTACTGGGGTCATGCTTCACGACCACCTGTCGTGGCGCCCACACGTCGAGATGGTCGGGGACAAGGCCCTCCGTGTGGTGCGAGCGTTGCGTGGCGTCATGCGCAACCACAGCGGCCCCCAAGTGAGCAAGCGGAAGCTGCTCGCCGCAGTGGCCGCGTCCATCATCCGCTACGGCGCACCCGTCTGGGCAGAAGCCGCGGACCTGCAGTGGTGCAGGCGGATTTTGGACCGCGTGCAACGGCCCCTGGCCCAGGCATCACGAGCGCCTTCCACTCCACCAGCTGCGAGGTAGCGGTGGTTTTGGCCGGAGAACTGCCCTACCACCTCCTGGTGAAGGAAGACGCCCGCTGCTACAACCGACTGCAGTTGAGCCCGGACAGCAGTCGAGAGGCGATTCGCCAGGAGGAGAAGGAGGCATCACAGCAGCTGTGGCAGCAACAGTGGGAAGACGAGGCGGCGCAGAACACCAGCCGCTATGTTCGTTGGGCCCACCGACAAGTGCCAGACGTGCGCCTGTGGACGGGGCGGAAACACGGAGAGGTAGATTTCTACCTCTCGCAGGTTCTCAGTGGACACGCCTTCGTCCACGAGTTCCTGCACGTGTTCGGGTTCGCTCCATCCCCGGACTGTCCCAGGTGCGCAGGGTCGGTCGAGTCGGTGGCCCACGTACTGTTCCAGTGTCCCCGCTTCGCGGATGTTCGCGCGGAGTTGCTGCACGGCGTCGACGAGGACAACCTCGGCAGCCGCCTGTTGGAGAGTGCGGAGTGGTGGGACCGCATCCAGCAAGCGGCTCGGCAGATCCTCTCCGTTCTGCAGGAGGACTGGCGGGAGGAGCAGCTAAACTTGGCAGCCGCCGAGGCTGCTCAGCCAGTTCCTGCATCCAGCCCGCCCGAGGACATGGCGGAGGCAGAGCGGAGACGGCTGATGCGACGCCGAGAGGTGCGCAACCGCAGCGCCCGGCGGATGCGGCAGCGGCGTCGGCAGGAGCGGCTCGGCGTGGACGAGGTCGTCCCGGCTATCTTGGCACGCGCAGCGGCCAATGACGACGCGGCCGACGACGTAGCGGAGCCGACAGGGGAGGTCGAGGAGGAGGAGGTCAGCCCTCCAGAGCCGCCAATCCCCCCGCGCAGCCGGGGATTGCCTCCCTCCCCACGCACGATGGAGATGCGGCGACTGCGGCGTAACTTTATGCAGCTCCAATACCGGGAAAGGCGTCGGGCCGGAGTGCTAGGAGCTGTTCCGCAGGGTCGCCAACGACGTGGGCGACTACCACCATCTGCAGCGGAAGTGGAGCGGCGTCGCATTAACCGGCGGCAGAGAGAGAGGCAGCGGCGGCTGGAGCAACGGCAAGCGGAGGTCGAGGCTCAGCCTCCCCCGTGGGACGAGCCGCCGAGCTCCCAGCTTGCCGAACGAAGAAGCAGCCTCACAGATGACGAGCGAGCTGCCGTAACATCGGCGAACGTGTCCGCGCGCTGACGCAGCTCTGTGATGATACGGTGAAACCTGCAAGGATTAGGACAAGGACAACGGTTACCGGAACATATTTATTGTTAAAAGGCGGCAACGAAAACCTTTCACGAAAGGAAAAATAGTGAAAAAAAAGTTTTTTGAATTCAAATAAATAAAGAGAAAGGCCCAAACGGGCGGAATTCCCGCGGGGGGAAATCCGTTAGTGGTAACCCCCCGCCGGTAGGAGCGGGGTTCTTTCGGGAAACAATGGTCCTCAATAAAGAACTCTTGAAGAATTTAAAAAAAAAAAAAAAAGAAGTGGAGCTTGCGGCTTAATTTGACTCAACACGGGAAACTTACCAGGTCCGAACTTATTGAGGTAAGACAGATTGATAGCTCTTTCTCAAACTTAAGGGTAGTGGTGCATGCCGTTCTTAGTTCGTGGAATGATTTGTCTGGTTAATTCCGATAACGAACGCGACTCAGTCAAGCTAACTAGAACGCTGTCAGTAGTGTGCCTCCGGGCGCACCTGACGTTAGGAGTGGCGGGTGTCCTCACGGGTGCCCGTCACTTAGTTTGCCCTGCTTAGCGGGACAACTTGTGTTTAGCAAGATGAGATTGAGCGATAACAGGTCCGTGATGCCCTTAGATGTTCTGGGCTGCACGCGTGCTACAATGTGAGCAGCAGCGTGTTCTCGCCTTATGGCGCCCCCATTCCGAGAGGAACGGGAAATCACCCAATGCTCATTTAGTAGGGATTGGGGACTGCAATGGTCCCCATGAACCTGGAATTTCTAGTAAGTGCTAGTCATTAGCTAGCGCTGATTACGTCCCTGCCCTTTGTACACACCGCCCGTCGCTACTACCGATGGATTATTTAGTGAGGTCTCTGGAGGCACACCTTCCGCGATTCCTTCGTGAGTTGCAGTTGGCACGGCCGAAGTTGACCGAACTTGATGATTTAGAGGAAGTAAAAGTCGTAACAAGGTTTCCGTAGGTGAACCTGCGGAAGGATCATTAACGTGGTTATAATGAGTTATAACGAGGTTGGAGTGTTATGTTGGAGGTCGAGTGCGCTGCTTACCAAACTTTGAACGCGGTAACTTGCACTCGGCGCTGACATGCACGGCAAAACCTCAGTCTTGATATGTGCGGGGAGTTCCTTAAGGTTCTCTCTCCCGGAGATCGTCACTATCCGGGACGTACATTTATTTGTACCTGCATTTGCGTAAGCTTATGTAGAGAGCATATCAAGACGGGACGTGTTGTGTTGGTGGTCGAGTGCGTTGCATACCAAACTTTGAACGCGGTAACTTGTACTCGGCGCCTACACGCACTCCCTAATGGTGCTTGGCCGTTCTTAACTATTGGTCTTGATATGTGCGGGGAGTTCCTTAAGGTTCTTCCTCCCAGAGATCGTCATTATCCGGGACGTACATTCATTTGTACCTGCATTAGCGCACGCTTTTGTAGAGAGCATATCAAGACGGGGAAAGGTTATGTTGGAGGTCGAGTGCGCTGCTTACCAAACTTTGAACGCGGTAACTTGCACTCGGCGCCGACATGGACACTTCCCTACTTACGGGTTAAGTTGTGAGTTATATTCAGTGTTTTATACACGTCTCGCAGAGAGACAGGTGATTGGCCGTTCTCACCTATAAGTCTTGATATGTGCGGGGAGTTCCTTAAGGTTCTTCCTCCCAGAGATCGTCACTATCTGGGACGTACATTAATTTGTACCTACATAGCACGCTTTTGTAGAGAGCATATCAAGACGTGAAGTGTTATGTTGGAGGTCGAGTGCGCTGCTTACCAAACTTTGAACGCGGTAACTTGTACTCGGCACCGACATGGACACTTCCAAACCCAAGGAATGAGTTGTGAGTTTTACTAAGAGAAACAGGTAATTGGCAGCGTTACCTATAAGTCTTGATATGTGCGGGGAGTTCCTTAAGGTTCTTCCTCCCAGAGATCGTCACTATCTGGGACGTACATTAATTTGTACCTGCATAGGCACACGCTTTTGTAGAGAGCATATCAAGACGTGAAGTGTTATGTTGGAGGTCGAGTGCGCTGCTTACCAAACTTTGAACGCGGTAACTTGTACTCGGCACCGACATGGACACTTCCAAACCCAAGGAATGAGTTGTGAGTTTTACTAAGAGAAACAGGTAATTGGCAGCGTTACCTATAAGTCTTGATATGTGCGGGGAGTTCCTTAAGGTTCTTCCTCCCAGAGATCGTCACTATCTGGGACGTACATTAATTTGTACCTGCATTAGCGCACGCTTTTGTAGAGAGCATATCAAGACGTGAAGGGTTATGTTGGAGGTCGAGTGCGCTGCTTACCAAACTTTGAACGCGGTAACTTGTACTCGGCACCGACATGGACACTTCCAAACCCAAGGAATGAGTTGTGAGTTTTACTAAGAGAAACAGGTAATTGGCAGCGTTACCTATAAGTCTTGATATGTGCGGGGAGTTCCTTAAGGTTCTTCCTCCCAGAGATCGTCACTATCTGGGACGTACATTAATTTGTACCTGCATAGGCACACGCTTTTGTAGAGAGCATATCAAGACGTGAAGTGTTATGTTGGAGGTCGAGTGCGCTGCTTACCAAACTTTGAACGCGGTAACTTGTACTCGGCACCGACATGGACACTTCCAAACCCAAGGAATGAGTTGTGAGTTTTACTAAGAGAAACAGGTGATTGGCCGTTCTCACCTATAATCTTGATATGTGCGGGGAGTTCCTTAAGGTTCTTCCTCCCAGAGATCGTCACTATCTGGGACGTACATTAATTTGTACCTACATTAGGCGCACGCTTTTGTAGAGAGCATATCAAGACGTGAAGTGTTATGTTGGAGGTTGAGTGCGCTGCTTACCAAACTTTGAACGCGGTAACTTGTACTCGGCACCGACATGGACACTTCCAAACCCAAGGAATGAGTTGTGAGTTTTACTAAGAGAAACAGGTAATTGGCAGCGTTACCTATAATTCTTGATATGTGCGGGGAGTTCCTTAAGGTTCTTCCTCCCAGAGATCGTCACTATCTGGGACGTACATTAATTTGTACCTACATAGGCACACGCTTTTGTAGAGAGCATATCAAGACGTGAAGTGTTATGTTGGAGGTCGAGTGCGCTGCTTACCAAACTTTGAACGCGGTAACTTGTACTCGGCACCGACATGGACACTTCCAAACCCAAGGAATGAGTTGTGAGTTTTACTAAGAGAAACAGGTAATTGGCAGCGTTACCTATAAGTCTTGATATGTGCGGGGAGTTCCTTAAGGTTCTTCCTCCCAGAGATCGTCACTATCTGGGACGTACATTAATTTGTACCTACATAGGCACACGCTTTTGTAGAGAGCATATCAAGACGTGAAGTGTTATGTTGGAGGTCGAGTGCGCTGCTTACCAAACTTTGAACGCGGTAACTTGTACTCGGCACCGACATGGACACTTCCAAACCCAAGGAATGAGTTGTGAGTTTTACTAAGAGAAACAGGTAATTGGCAGCGTTACCTATAAGTCTTGATATGTGCGGGGAGTTCCTTAAGGTTCTTCCTCCC